>NC_056746.1:343215698-343305249 GCF_019279795.1 Protopterus annectens | reverse complement strand
GGAAATGCACATGTTACTGAGCACTGTTTTATGAAATGTCTGTTATTTTTAAGACGTGAAATCAAGTGCATGCAGGGTAGTTAAGTGTGGAGTTTGTGTATTTTGTGTGTGTATATATATATATATATATATATATATATATATATATATATATATATATATATATATATATACACATAGCGGGGATATGTTGATTTAGCAAGATGCAGAAGTATTGAGGCACAGATGAGCAAACAGCATTTTGACAATTTACTTACGAGAAATCTAAAACATCAAAATGAAAAAAAAGATAATAAAAATGAAAATATTAAGTCCATACAGAGGGGAAGAGGGTAGGGCCAGTGTGGACACGTGGACAGGGGGAGTGGTCCAAAATTGTCAAAGTGGTGATGTCATAAGTTGAAGGTAGCTGTGTAATACTTTTACATGTACAGTACTGTAATGTATTACTAATAAGGAAAATAATCACTCAGTCAACAGAAAATCTTGCACTTGTTACTTTATTCCACCTTTCACTGAATTATGTGTTAGGTGTTATCAAGCTACAATATTTTTACATGTATGCACTGTAATATATTACTGATAAGCTAAGTAATCAATCAGTTTCTTCTGTACTGCATTTCTTTCTGCCGTTTTAGCCACATATGCATCTAATTTGCCAATGCAAGTCATCAGGACATCTGACTCGGCTGGGTCACTGGTGTTATGTTCAATGTAACATTGCAACATTGCAACATTGTCAGTGCCATGTTTGCTTGATGTGTTGATGGTGGAAGTGCCACTGGAACCTCATCATCACTGGTTTGTCATCCCTTTGTGCACAATCAACACCTGCAAACTTTGCCTTAACTTCTGCTACATTGTTCTACTCAGTTAGTACAGACTCTGTCTGGACTTGCTCATCAACTACAAGAAATTCTTCCAACAACATATTCTGGTCCAGGAAGTGCAGTTCTATCACTAATTCAAAAATGTTGCCACAGTCAGGGGCAACTGTAGAGCTGCATGGTTCTGGATGATCATTCGTGGTCTGAACATTCTTGACAAATCCCACCTTCTTAAAACAATTGCTGACTTGTAGTAGCTATCATTTCATTCTGCCAAACTGAACGTGCCCAATGCAGACTCTGGAGTACATCAAGTGCAAAACTGTCCAGATCACTGTTCTCAATGGGCATGGGAAGTTTCCCCAAAAGTCGCTTTTTATACAGAACTTTAAAGTTATGGATAATCCCCATGTCACATGGCTGAAGCTAGCTGGTACAGCTAGGTGGCAGAAACTCCATTTTTATTGCTTTAAGTTGCTGGGCAACAGCTAGATCATGTGCACTACAGTTATTAATGATATTCAGTACATGCAGTTTTTCCTTGACAAATTTTCTATACAATCTTATCAGCCACTCGCTGAACAGACTGCCAGTCATCCATGCTTTGTGGTTGCTTCTGTACTGCACTAGCAATGACTTCACACCCTTGAAACATTGTGGGTTGGCAGACTTACCAATGGCTAACAGTGGCAGCTTTTCAGATGCATCCATATTCACAGCAAAATCAAGTAATATGCTCTTTACTTCTCTTGCTGCCATGGCAAGTGTCTCCTTTGAATATCATTGTGTGGTCCGGCAGGAGCTTAAAAAACAAACCTGTTTAATCTGTATTGAAGATGTTACATTCATCATATTTGTCTAGCAGCTGTGGTAGTTTATTTTGCAGTCAGTCCTTGGCCAATTCTTGCAGTACAGACCCTGATTTTTCACTCAGAATGCTAAAGATTACAGCTCGACATTTCTTAAGCCAATCCAACCAACCAACACTGCAGTTAAAAAGTCGCCATGACCAAGTTCACATGCAAAACTAGCTGGTTTCTCTTAATATGACACGGGCAAACCGACTGAACGAGTTTTCTTTAACTAAAGGAAAACAGCATCTTCAATGTCTTCGTATGTAGATTTCTGCATTTTCTTGCTACCGTCAGCAAACTGCCCAGAGGATTTGCATTTCCCATGGTTAATCCAAATATCACTATCAACTTACTAAAACCATACTTGCATATGTCAGCCTGTGTTTTGTTTTTATTTTGTATTATCATGGCAATTTCACATTGTAACTCTAGAGTTATTGGACTCCTCTTCGAACTAGCTGACTTATCTGCCATTTCGCACAAAACAGCACACACTTGTAAATGATGTGCATGCGTATTCCGCTATAACTGAATAAGACAAGCCTATCAGCAGTCTGGTACAAGCGAAATTCCCTTATAAGCGAGTTTGTTACATCCAATGCCTTTTCTCCACATTTATGTCAGTATGCAGCCTGGACCTGCAGATCTTCTCCATTATAGCAGATATTTCATTATAACAGAGTCCGTTACAATGATACTCTACTGTAGTAAGGTGAGATGTATAGTTTAGGTTAGAAGCAAAAATAGGAGTAGATTTAGTGTTAGACTTAGTAAGGATTAGCAAGGATGGGCAGGGCTGAACCACTTTACTAATGCATGGAAACACCAACCCTGCCCGAAACCCCAACCCTAAAACCTACCTAAGAAAATCCCTTTCCATAACACTAGCACTAAACAAGACACTCAGACACAAATCACAAACAGCAGCAGACACACAAACATTAAATCTATCCTCTTCCAACAATAACCAATATACACCCACCTATCCAATGCTAAAACGTCTGGTATATAAAAAGTTTCTGCATTAAAATATCAAACCCAAATGTACTCTTTCTTTTCATATCTCCAGCACTCGACAAAGAATGTTTTTGGCAAATTTTTCCAAGCACTTTTCCTCTGTCAAATAGCAGAAAATTTGACAACGAGAAGTGAACCAATATTTTATGCACATAAACAGACCATTTAGACACTTGGATTTAATGTACTGACTAGATATTGCTGCTTTATATAAGCACTGCTGCATGGAGAAGAATCCAGACATGAAATACAATTTCTCTGGATCCACACAAACTTTAGCTTTGGCTGGTACATGCATCAGCTACAGTACACATCTACTGCATCAGAACAACATTCAAGGGAAGTGCAGCTCAGAAGCTGTTCAGTTAGTGGAATCAGTGACTGCAATCCTCTGGCTGAAGGGGTACAACATCTAAGTGAGATAATCTGTGCTTACACTGCAGTAACAGCTGTTTGCTGCAGATTCTCCATGGTAGTCCAAAAGCAACTGTGGTTTATAAGCATCTTTATTTTTAAAAATGAAACAAAGCTTATAGGTGTCAGCATAAACTATGGCAAAGTCCAAATGAAAACAAATGCATCACTGGGACAGAGAAAGAAGGAAAAGTAAAGTATTCAGATTAATTTAACCCAATATCCTACAGGCACACAATAAGGTTAAAAATTGATAACAGCTTCCTACAAAAAAAATTACGATAACTGTTCTCATGAAAACTTACAAGGGAAGTGTTGAAATGTCTATGCAGGTACATACTTCCAGGCTGCGTCAAGGAGATTTCACTTGCAATTTGCTTGTCTGTAATCACACCAAAACGAACAGTTCCAAGGTGATCTGTAACGACAGATGGAGGGTTTCCTTTGTGTAATTCATGAGTGTCAGTAAGTACACTGAAAATACTCCACATTTTAATGTAATGAGGTCAGGCATCTTTAACCTCCAAAAAGGTAGCTGTAACTTTAAACCACATCACCAGACCATGGAAAACAAAGTGTGACAAAATGTAAAGAAACACTACCCAAGACTATGCCATCCTCATGGGAGCAATGTACGAGTACAACTTTAAAAGTACTCAAAAAAACTATCTGCTTTGATTTACATCACAAAAGTATCTTACACTACTACAAGACATGTGAAATGAGATTGAAAATTTCAAAGGACTAAAAACAAAAAAAGAAGTTATGTCCTTACCATAACATTCCATCTGTGTTGTTCATCTTCATTCATTCATTACCGATGGGGTGTTGGTTCCATCCTCGGAACAGAGCTGGCCTTATAACAAGCTCGTGCCAGCCAAAAAAACCTCTCGAGTTAAGCTTTACCCATAGTGCCCCTCTCCCTGTTACCTCAGATCAAGTTTGCCTGTGATAAAGAAAGCAGAGGCTTTTTCTGAGCTGGTCCCCTAATGTGGGATTTGGACTACCTCCAGGAGTCCCTTGGAGGGGGAAGGAGGATGGGACGTAATGAATGAAGATGAATAACACAGATGGAACGTTATGGTAAGAATATAACTTCTTTATCTGATGCTGTTAATCTTCATTCATTCCTTACTGATGGGACAGAGTCCCTAGCTACTTTATGTCCTGGGAGGCCCTACGGAAGGATGTTCTGGAGTACCACTGAACCAAAGGATGCTCTCCCCCTGGAGACCAAATCCAATTTGTAATGAGTGATAAAGGTATGAGGGTAGCCCAAGTTGCAGCTACACAGATATCATCCATTGAAGAAGTCGCCACTGATCTGGTTGAGTGTGCTTTGACCTTGCACGGTAGAGGAATTTTATTATGTTGGTAGATAAACATATACTATTTCTCAACCACTTAGATAAAGTTACTTTAGATACCGAGTTTCCCAATTTAGGTCCTGAATAGGAAACAAATAACTGGTCTGATTTACATACCGATTTAGTTCTGTCCAGATAAAATCATAATTGTCTATGTACATCCAGCAAATGAAGGCAGTACTCTTCTTTATTTGAGAAGTTTGGAAAAAAGACTGGTAAGTCAATTGTCCAGTTAATTGTCAATTCTGAAATAACTTTGGGCAGAAAGAAAGGGTTAGTCCGGAGTGATACTCTGTCCTTATGAAAGACCATCTATGGGCGTTTTATGCACAAGGCCTGAAGCTCGGATATGCGTCTTGCTGAGGTGAAGGCTACTAAAAATAGGGATTTCCAGGATAAAAAAACTTTATATTGCAAGTGGCAGCAGGTTCGAAAGGTGATAGCGTCAGGGATTGCAGCACTGGTGGTAAACTCCAAGGTTCGATCGGTTCTTTGAAGGGTGGTCTGATATGCGAAACCCCTTTCAGGAAGGTTTTACAGAGAAGATGGGAAATTAAGGATGAGTCTTGGAAACCATTATGAAAGTTGAGATAGCTGCCAAATGATGAAGGCTGCTGCTCCTGAATGAAGAAGGCTTGACAAATAATCCAAAACCACACGAACAGGAGCTGAGCAAGGGTCTAGTTCTCTCTGTCGGGACCAGATAAGGAATCCTTTCCACTTGTAAAGATAGATTTTCCTGGTGGATGGTTTGTGTGAAGGCAGAAGAATGTTACGTACCGGGGAGGTAAGGCTATTCTGCCGGGCAATTACTGGAAGTGGAGAAACCAAGCTGTCAGCTGTATATGTTTGGGTGTATTAACCCAGGCGGCTGAGAGATTAATTCCGGAGTTGGATCCAGAATCCACAGTTGGCATACTAGGTGAGGCGAAAGGAAGGGAAACCAAACTTGTCAGGGCCAGTAAGGTGCAATGAGGATTACTCTGCTTCTCAATTGAAGGGCCTTCTTTAGAAATTGTGGGATCAGGGGAAGGGAAGGGAAAGCATACAGAAGTCCCGTGGGCCAATCATGTATTAGAGCGTCCCTCGGGGACTCCCCCTGTTGGGGGGATTAGGGCAAAGTAGCTGCTGCATTTTTGATTTTCTAGAGAGGCGAATAGGTTGCAGCAAGGCTGGTCCCAACGGATGAAGATCTTCACCGCTATGGTTGAACTGAGGGACCACTCATGAGGCAAGAGGATACATCTGCTCAGTTTGTCTGCAATCACTTTGGAATTCCCGGGAATATGCGTTGCTACCAGAAAGCGGTTGGAAGCTGTCACCTATTGCCAAATTTTCATGGCCTTTCGACACAATGGGTAGGACTTGGTTTCCCCTTGTTTGTTGATGTACCAGACCACTGACATTTTGTCGGGCTGGACAGCAATTGTCCCTGAAGGGAGGACAGACTGGAATGCTTGCTTGCAACGCTAGAAGTACTGCCCTCAGTTCTAGAACACTGATATGCAGGTTGGCCTCCATGGATGACCAAGTGCCTTATACCATCTTTCCCTGGAAGTGCCCCCCCACCCTATCAGGGAAGCATCCATGGTCACTATGGCCTTGGGCTGTGATGGGGAGAAAGGATGACTTCACAAGTCCTTTTCTGGCTTAATCCACCAAGTTAAATCTTGTTTGCATCGGTTTGTTATGCAGATCTGAAAGGACATAGGATGATGTGAAGGGGACCACTGGGTTAGTAGGAGCAACTGAAGAAGTCTCATGTGTAGTCTCGCCAGGGGAATTATTGTAATTGCTGCTGTCACTGATCCTAGAAGTTGAAGGACAGCCCGTGCTGGAACTTTGTCTTGAGAGAGTATCTCCTGGAACTGGGACCTCAGTCTTTCTAATCTGTGATCTGGAAGGGAGACTAGGCAAGATTGGGTATTGAAAGTTGCTCCTATAAATTCCAAGATTTGAGAAGGAGTCAACTTACATTTCTCCCTGTTTATAGAGATTCCTAGGTATTTTGCTAGTTTTAGAGTGTAGTTTAAAGCTGTAACCAGTAGACGCTTGATGGGGCGGTAAGGAGCCAATCATCTAAGTATGGAAATGCTCGGAATCGTTGCAGTCTCAAGTGAGCTGTTACCATTACCAAGCATTTGGTGAGCACTCTGGGGGCTGTATGGAGTCCTAAGGGCAGCGCCCGGAATTGGTACTGATTGGCTCCCAGCCAGAAGCAAAGAAATCTTCTGGAGCGTTTGTCCATTTTTATATGGTAATACGCATCTTGAAGATCTACTGAGCACATCCAATCGACTTTCTCCAGGAAGGGTAGGAAAGACTGAACTGTGACCATCCAGAATTTTGTTTGGTTGACAAATTTGTTCAGAATGCTGAGATCCAAAATCAGTTTCCAGTCCCAACCTTTTTGGTACTAAAAAAAACCTCAAGTAAAATCTGGATCCTATTTGGTCTGGTGGGGCAGCTTGGATGACTTTCTTGAGACAGCTTTCTTATTTCTTGAGCTGCTGCTTCCCTTTGACTGGGTGGAATGTCGGGAATTTGTCTTAACGGCTTTAGGTAAATATTGAAGGGTATGTGATAACCTCTGGCTATGATATTCTGCATCCAAGAATCTCTGGTCATTAATTGCCAGGCAGGGTGGTGCAGATAGAGACGTCCCCCGACTGCTTCCAGAGGGACAAAATTTTGTCTGGTCTCTGGCAGACTGGTTCAACGGTATCAGGACTCTTCCATGCGTGCTGCACAAAAAGTTGGACTAGTTTCTCTGTAGACGGGGTCACACAAAAAGTAGGAGGGTCGAGCACGAAAAAACTGCAAGAATATGAACTCCTCAGAGGAGGGATTGGTGGGATTCCAGCCTCCCTGCCGTTTTAAAAATTCCAGTATGTCTCTTAAGGAGACATCCTCAGGGGGTGACCGTGGGGACCCCTCCCCTTCATCGTAGTCCTATCTTCGGTGAGGAACTCCTCAGGGGAGTCCACGTGCTTCCTCTTGCACGATCTCTTATGTGGTACCTTTTCAGCAGGCTTCTGATGAGGACTCCTAAGAGAGGGCGCCTTGCATTAGGGTATCTTGAGGCTCTTGTGCTCGATGTCCCAATGTGGTGGACTTTACCAGCTGCGGTTCAGAGGGAAGACATATACGATATTCCTACAACGATGGTTTGCCTACTGAGGCAAGGGCCCTCTCCATCGCTTGGAAAGCTGGCCCGCCTGGAGAGGGATGGGAGCCTAGAACCAAGAAGGACAACCTCGGGGCTGGGGTCACACCCCACTCCAACGAACCTACTCCCAAGGAAGGAGCCCCAAGAGGACTTGGTGCTGCCAAGACTCCCGGAGCCGTAGTAGACGGCACCATACTAGGGGTAATGGTGCCGGCATCCCAGCCATGATCCAGAGGATGGCTTGGCTCCTAATGAGTCGATGACCAAAGGGTCGGTTCCGGAACCATGGTGAGATCCACCAGTGGAACCGAAGAAGTGGGAATCGAAATAGGCGTTTGTGCCAGGTGCTTCGATACCTGCAAGGAGGTCAAAGGAGGAGAACATTGCAGAAGTCCGTGGAGAAAAACTCCCAACTCCGGTTGGGAAGGGAGCTCTGGAAGGTGTTGAAATCCTTCTGGCCATCAGCAGCTGATCCACAAGTCGCACCACGTCCAATTCAGAGAGACTCCTGGAGGATTGGGTTGCTATCCCCAACGGAGAATCAGGCCATTCCAAGAAAGGGCTATATTGTTGCCCAAAGAATGGATCTGCCATAGGGGAGTACTGGGTCTGAAGTACATTTTCTCCTATCAGCACTGTGGTCTCAGGACCAGTAAGATGTATAGGAAGGGGGGAGGTGACCAGTGTTGGATGTACTATTGTTGGTGCCAATCAAGATGGAGCTGAAGCACTAGCTGAAGCCATGGTCGATGTAGTGGACATTATTGTTACCGTGACTAGTGCCGGAGGTAGTGTCACTGAAGATGGCACCAAAGTGGATGATCAAGGTCTTGGAAAAGTGGATGGCACCATGGAGGGCGGTTGATGCCCCAGAGCCAAAAGCGTTGGTGCTAATTTAGGTGTTTTTGGTTTTGGTTCAGACTTTTTGTCACTAGAATGAGACAAAGAAGGAACAGAATGACTTTGTTTCGTATGTTCTTTCTCAGGAGGGGGTGACCTCTCCAACCCAGAAATAGCCTATGAAAAAGGAGTGTTTAAAAGGACTTTCAGAACCAGTTTGTTCTTTCTCTCGTTTAGAGTACGAGAACTGAACCCTTTACAAATTTCACATTGTGGTTGAATAGAGAGGTGCAGAACACCCAGACAGCAGACACAAGATAAAGGAGTGTCCAAATTATGCATTTTGCAATCGCATTGGTTGCATTGCTTGAAACCTCTTGTTCCTTTCTTTTCAGACATGGTGGGAACAACTTATAGCAAATATCCACCAAAAAACAAATACAATACAAAATACAAACTTAATATCGATAGATAGAAAAAAACAGATAGAAGCGTTTTTTTTTTTGTTGTTGTTGAAGAAAGGAAAAAATACCAACAATGGTATTTAGATTACCTCAAGAGGTAAGGAGGAAGGAAGGTAGAGAGAGGGAAGGCCTGTACCAATAATGGTACCTGAGATTACCAAGTTGGTAAGGAAAAAAAATCACTCAATAGGGGTTAAGAGTTTAGCGACTAATGAGAGAAAGGAATTATCAAAGTAAAAGAGAGAAAATCTGTGGAAAAAACTTTTAGAATGATACATTTTTTTATAGTACTTGGCTGAGTGCTGGCTTGACACGTCTTGATATCTACGCGGCAAACGAGATCTGAGGTAACAGGGAGAGGGGCACTATGGGTAAAGCTTACCTTGAAAGGTTTGTTTTGGCTGGCATGAGCTTGTTATAAGGCCGACTTGGTTCCTAGGACGGAACCGACACCCCATCAGTAAGGAATGAATGAAGATTAACAACATCAGATCTAATCTTTTATTTCACGTTACATGAAGCAAGTGAAGATTTTTAATTTGTTCACATCCTCTGCACAGTTAATGTCTCCGACACACCAAGTGTGTACCAGAATTCTGAAAGCCTGCCTTTACTCTACTGATTTGCATACTACAGTCACCAAGTAGAATAATTTCTGGAAGACTATACAAACCATTCTATTCAAAATGTAACAGACTTGTGCCTCTTAGTAACTAAAGAGCAATAACTTAAAAGGGCCACATAGAACATTCACAGGAACACACAAAAAGTTTGCTGCCTCACCAAATATTCTTTATCCAGAGTTTACATGTTTACTAATGGTGAATCCTTATTTCACCAATTCCTTATCCAGTTTACATAACTTGGGAAAACATCAAGAACAGCACCTAAGCCAATTATGGATACCTGGAAGTTCCAAGTTGTTTCCCCATGGCTGCACTAAGACCCCAGCTCTTCATTGTTTTCATTTGCAAGTCATACTGAAAATTGCCAGATGAAGATGCAAAGCAGATGAAAATAGCTGACAAAGATAGACCTTTCTCATCAACCCAGATACGACCCACAGACGTGCACCAAAATAATTTGAGATTTGAATATACAAAACACATACAGGAAACCTTTCTACACATTATTTACTTCTCTTGAAACAAGATAAAACACTGTACTGAAAACAGAACGTTTACAAGTTTAGTGTATCACCCACAGACAGACTTCCTAGACAGTGGATAATCAGACCTCGGTAAGTGTAATGTTACCTCTAGAAATGATGAAAGCTGCCCCTATAGCCACCACAAACCATTGAAAGAATACTTCATGTCATGTCAGTGTGAGGCTACACTGCTTGCAACAACATGAAACATCTCTCCCTGCCCACAGGGGAACCAAGACTCATTTCAATAGGGATTACTTCCAGGACAAACAAATCAAAGGCAATGCCATATTGCACCTACAGGGTGACGATATATTCCGTAATGCACCCAGTTTTGAAGGTCGTACTTCAATAGCTATCAGAAGCCTAGACAGGTCGAATGCAAAGTCACCAGAATGAACATGATTTGGCAGAGGTGATGCCAATGAAATTCTGAAGGCTGTTACTGTAACTGCAACCTTCCAATAACAAAACTGGAAGACTAAAAGTGGGGGAATAAAGTCAGAGGTTGCAGTATCTCTTTAAATCCAAAGTACTGCTACCTCAGACTAAGCGGAGGTGTCAAGGGTGCAGTCTCCCATGTCATGAGGGAGGAGGAACTGCTGTGAAAATAGTGAATTCTTGAATTTGCAGTTATTTGCTGGAATCCTAGTTTGTAAATGTGAGAGGACTCTCAGGAATAGGGCCCTGAGCCTTTGACAGAGAGCCATCTAGCACACTAAACATACAACAGGCCAAAATATATGGACTGGGCTCTTGCTCAGTACACAACAGGATAGATAAGAAATCATTGAAATAAGTTAACACATGGCAAAAAGGGACTACTTTATGCTATTCCATCAAAATCTGTCTGGTACCTGTGATCATCAGATATGGGTATCATCTACAGAATGAAGGAATGCCCAATCTCCAATTCAAAAATCTGAGATAAAGTTAAAAATAATCAGGGACAAAGGGACAATACCATGGGCACTTTCCAAACAATGCTCTCATTCACTTAGGTATTATAATGAAATAAAATGAATTAAGATGTATTGGGTCAAAAACAAGTACTAGGTAACTAAAATGTCTGTCAGTATTATGTAAATATAATCCTTTATGATAAGCCATTAGAGTACATATTTAAAAAACATGGCAATACTCAAGGCAACTTCAGGAAAAGTTGGAAGATATGAATCTAGTAGTCTACCATAACAAGCCTTAGCAAAAGCAAATGTTTTACCAAATGCAATCCTACTAACATCATTAAAGTAAATGAGCACTTGAGTAAAGCTCTTATGATGCAAAACAGGACAACACTGTTTAAATCGGAACTGTTTGCATGAAAACATTTTAAAATGACATTGTCCTCCATGACTGTGGAACAATGGAATTAAGTCTGAATAAGTCAAGGGAATTAAACCTCAGATGCACACATACACACACACACACACACACACACACACACACACACACACACACACACACACACACACACACACACACAAACACACAAAACAAAATCATATTTATTTGCATATGGCACAAATATTAAAGCAGTAATACAGTGGAAAGTCATGGAGAAAACTTGAAAAGATTAGAGTTAAAAGGCAAAAGGTGGAGTTGGATTGTAAAGCAAGTGTACAGTGATGTTTTTTCAGTCCAATAATCTCAGGCTGAATGTAAAACTGTGGGGACTATGTTACAGAAGAAGGTCCAAGAAAAACATCTTGGGTGGTAATAACAATATTAACGAACTATCAACAACTACAATGTGAAAAGTAATTACCAAGTTCAGGAGAGTGTTACGATGCATAATCAGGGAATTAGACTTCAGAGACAAAGAGTTAAGTCACTCTACAGATAGGTTACTTGTGAGATCATATATGGATAACGATGAAGCATTAGTGGAATGGCCTCAGTCAAAGGAAATGCAGTTGATGGCAAGATGGTAGAAAGTTATATTGACAGATTAGATGAGCCTAGCCCTAGTCTGCACATCTTACAGGGCAGGAGTGAAGGAGTAATACGATTTGTGTACAAAAGTCTGTAAAAGGAGACTGAACATAAAAAGGAAGGAAAAGGGGTAAGGCGTAGACACTGACTACAAATTGCAGAACAGTCTCAGTCCTGATCAAAGTAAATAGTACTTTCTGGAATGAGTTGTAAACGTATTTTGCTTTACTGACAGTGGAAAAATCTTTTAAGGGATGCGGGATGTCTTGAAGAGGAGGATAAGAAAACAGGTGTAGGTGGCAGTGGGACATGGACTACACATACAAGGGCAGACAGTCTCCTTGATCTGGCAAAATTAATGAGATACGATATCACGACAAAAAGTTATTTACCGTTAGCAAATTAGTCCTTCACGCACTGTAGGTCTGCCAACTTCTTAACTACCAGACTCAGGCCATAGTACTCTACTAATCAAGGATATGGGATATTTGCAGGTATCACTTATCCAAAAGGTATGCCCAAATCCTTTTTCTTAAGCACTCCGCATTAGGTACTTCAAAGTGACTGAAGTAACCAAACTAAAAGTGCAAAGTTCCTACAATAGTTTCAGTAGTCAAGTTGACAATAAACAATACGACAAAGATGAATACTTGGGGCAAACATATAAAGCAGGACAAGTACTTTTAACTCTGTCGACATATATACCAGATTATTATAGATACAGACAGAGTAATACAGATTAAAAATGAGTGGGAACAAACAGGACAGCTATAAACATACTGGCACACTAGCAAAAGTAGAAGGAGAAGATCAAGGTTTGACTAGTCAAATTGCACTGCAGTTTGAACAAAAGTGGCTAACATTTCTTCTTCGATTATCCAAGTACATGTTCAGCATCTTAAACATCTCTAAAATGCTGCACTTCACCCACTGCAGAACAGCAATTTACAGATCAACAGCCATGCTGGGGGTATAGCTCACTTCCAGTATTAAACAACTTGAATAATGATCCCATGTACAGTCATATCTTAGCCTGTCTACTACATATCCTTCTGTTTGTTCCTTCCTCTAGATTTGCAGCCTCTCAATCTTCCATAATGAACTGAATTCTGGTTACCCCTCTCTGCACAGCGTCCAGTAACCTTCTTTCCTGTGTAAAGCAAAAACTCCTTAAACATTGCATTACAGGTGGAATTCACTGCACTGCACAGTGGTACTATTATTTCTTTGCCCTTAGCTTATGATCTTCACGAAATACAACCCACCAATTTTCCAATTTACCAAAAGACATTACATTTAGTAGAAAGATTCACCTTGAATATAGGCTCAATGTCCTTGCTTTATTCAGCCTTGTTGAGAACAATCTCTTCTATATGACAGCTCCTTCCTAAAAATGCATGACCCTGAATCACTTTGCAATGAGCCACAGTCGATGCTTTACATCAGTCTAGCAGACTACAGAGATTTTCTCTAGACTCTTACCTGTCACTTAATTTCCTAACATGGTAAGTGGGTTGATCCATACCTTTCAACCATACTGAATTCCTTGATATTTACCAGTTTTGAGGGCAAAATAATGGGGTTGCCATGAATTTCTGAGTGGCCCCTTAATTCCCAATTTCTTTTGCATTTTTTTTTTTTGGCAACTTTAAATTTATGTCTGACGTCACCACACATTGCCAACCTACAGGGGCATGCGTGATGACATCAGCTTTGCTGGACTCATTCAAAGTTTGAACTGTTTTGGAGGGAAGATAGCAGCAATGGCAGCTTTGCAAATTTAAGTTTCAGTCCGTCCAGCACCCACCCACAGAAATGGGTTCCCAGGTAAGAAAAAATAATTCTGATACACACACAGTTAATGGGCCCAGCTAAGTAGACAGTGGTTTATTAATTCTGGCCACTCCATTCTATGCATCTATTTAACAGAAAGCAAAGTGTGTGTATTTTAGTGGCTACCATCTATAGTTCATTATTTGCAGACAGCAGCTTTGTTGTCAGGCCACTCTGTGTGTGTGTGGTTCATTATTTGTGTCCGAATTCTGGCTGCCAAGTTATATTGCCGTTACCATCTACTTTATTTGATTTCCTGTGCTAAGTTAATTCTAAACAGACAGAGGTGTGTGTGTGTGTGTGTGTGTGTGTGTGTGTGTGTGTGTGTGTGTGTGTGTGTGTGTGTGTGTGTGTGTGTGTAATTCTGGCTATTATTTTCCGCTTGGAGCATGCAGAGGTGTGTGTAATTCTGGCCATTATTTGTCAGTCCGCTCGGTGCTTGCAGACAGTGGTTTGTTAATTCTGGCCGCTAGGTTATATTGCTGTCATCATCTATTTTACTTGCTGTGCTTAATTATGTAAACAGACAGAGGTGTGTGTGTGTGTGTGTGTGTGTGTGTGTGTGTGTGTGTGTGTGTGTGTGTGTGTGTGTGTGTGTGTGTGTGTGTGTAAAATGCTCCAGTAATGCCCTAGTTAGATATAACTGGTGGTTAGACTTCCTCCGACTCAAACCCTGTACCTTAGGTACAAGCAGCAAGAGCCTAAATTCTCTACCCATACCACCATTTGTGATTCAAGGAGTTAAGTCCATAGTTCTCAACTGTCCAAAGTTTTACAGAATGTATGAAATGTTTGGCTCATACTTTTGTTCTGTTTCTCTTAAAATTTGTGGTTTTCTGGCAAATCAGTGAACTGAAGTCACTAAATAATGACAGCTATTTAAGTTTGTCTTCCTATCTTTCAGGAAATCCATGGTAACACAAAACATTTTATTCTAGCAATTTTTCTGAGACTGCACAAGCAATGTTTAAAATGTGTCATTGGTTGTGGGCATTTGACCCCCAATACATTTTGTTTTTTTCCAGATTTCTTGTGCTGCATAATTCTGCAGGGGGAAGAGTAGTGCTGCTTATGCCAAGTCTATTTGTGTTGTTAGTAGCACAACACGCAGAATACTTGTTTTGGATGCAGAAGGTTGTGGGTTCTACTCCCACAGTATGTAGATGGATTGCTGATACTGTAATGTGTTGTACTTTTAAATGGGGTGGATGGTGCAGTCCTGAGAATGTCCTCTTTGGCGGAGGTACCTAGTAACTATGAAGCTGTTAGCAGTTTGCCATCCATTCCCTATTGCAATATTACTAGCTTATTTTTTTAATGTAATATAGGCAATTTATTCCTCAAGGACAACAGGCACTTTACTTGTAGAGGAAACAATGAAATATAAAGTTGTTTGCTAGCAGCAACCTCTTCATTAGTTACAGATCTCTTTAATGTGGAATTATTTAGATGACTTTTACTTCGGCAAAGATTGTGCATATTTACTGATACTGATGGACTGTAGAAGTTTGACAGACTTATGATGGAAATATATCTTATGATGGAAATGTTCTGAATTGGGCAGTTTTGTTATTACTGGTTCATGTATTTTGTTTCATTGCTTACTGGAAAAATGTTCAAAACAAATTTAAAACATGCTCTAACAAGTGTGCTGTATTATACAAGGAATATATTTTAATATGATCAGGAAGGTGTATTAAAGAACACATGTATGTTTTGTGTGCAAGGGGCCTATCATCTGAAAACAGCCCAAAGGTAGCCTTTATTTGCCACTGGCCAGATGCATTTTCGTTGAATGTGGGTTTCAGTGCTGTTTCAATGAATGTGAGTTTCAAGGGCAGAGAAGTTTTAATGCTAAGTCTATTTTCATTGTGAGACTGTATTGCTTTGTTTAGCACATGTCTATTAGTGTTTGTACTATAAAATGTAAAATAAAAGTTTTAAATGAAATCCAGATAAATCACTGTAGAAGTAAAGTAGTATGCACATTACAGTGTACATGGTAAATGGGGTGAAACAGCCAAGTAATGGGACACTGGAATGGCTGTAGGGGGGAGGGCTGTGTATGGGGGGTTCCATTTGACCATGATTTTGTGAGGGGGGAAGGAAGGCAGAAATCAAAGACCGCCCTGGGTGGCACAATCTCTAGCTATGCCACTGATCAGTAGGCCATGGAGAATGACTTTTGGAGGCCCTAGCAATATTCTTTTCCTAAGATTAGGATATTGCCTACCATTAAATGCCCTACTTTTACCACAAAGCCCACATACTGCAAGTCACCAAAACAAAATCCTAAGGTTCATCATCATCTTTTCCCTTCCCAGTGAACATCATTGCTGCACATTTAAAAAAAATGGTTACCATTTACTACTAGGGACATATTTTGGTTGTCTGTTCTTCAGTTTGCATTTGAAAGCTGGTAGCCCACGATTCTATTGTAGTGGGTGGGGTTATGCAATTATGTACGCAAATTGTATGTTAATCAGCATACAAATTTGTACCTATTTTTCATGGGCCTTTGTCCAGATTTTTGATGTTTTCAGGTTGAGAGGTATGGGTTGGTCAAAAGATCCTTTCAGACACAATCTTCCTGCTCAGCTGCTCCAAGCTACATATCACTAATGTGCAGAAAGTATCCATTTTCTAAATGTGTTCTGATTAACACTAGATTCATGACAGTATACTGACTAGTTAAATGCTGAAAATCAAACTGATGAAATGGAAACAGCAGCATTAATAAATGCCAAGATGTCTTTATACTGAACACATCACACCTTGAACATTTATTACAGTGGTACTATGAGTACTTTACATTTGTACATAACTATTCTGCAATGATTTTCACAAAAGCTGTCACCTCAAAAACACTGGTTTTAAACATCAGTGCAAGATAAGGTATATAAATGGTATGAGTAGCCTTTTTAAATAATTGTATGTTAATCAGCATACAAATTTGTACCTATTTTTCATGGGCCTTTGTCCAGATTTTTGATGTTTTCAGGTTGAGAGGTATGGGTTGGTCAAAAGATCCTTTCAGACACAATCTTCCTGCTCAGCTGCTCCAAGCTACATATCATTAGTGTGCAGAAAGTATCCATATAAGTAAGGAATATCATGATAGCAGCTGTTCAACTTTAACTTCTTGCTATCCATCTCACAGCTCTAAAATACCAAAAGGCTGGAAACTGTGTGAGTGTCAACAAGCTCAGAAATGTATTGTTGTAGTACGTGACATGTTTCCTGGGAATTAACTCTGTAGAAATCTAAAAACATGTTTTAGATATCTTGTCTTCTACAACACAGTTACTGCAGTCCTGAACTGCACAAGGAATTGGTCTCATCACAGGAATGAAAAGCAGCACAAAGGCATGAGATAGCATAGCTAACTGTCTGCACTGAGGATTACACGTATAAAAATGTAAACTGTCAACTGGACATCTTTCTGCATGTTATCTTCTTTTCCTTGGCACCCCTCAGCACCCAATCAACAAAATATACTAACCCTAAGTTTGCACTACCTCAGAATAAACAGAATGCTTGTTTTTCTTTCAGTGAAACAAAATATTGTCCTTAGTCTGAAGTAGTATTGTCACAGGCAGGCCCATCCCCCAGATGCAGATGAGGCACCTTTTATGCTGCTCTTGGCTGAATTGCCTCCATTCTGTGTGTCATCAACCTCAAGGTCTCTCCACAAAAGTGCACACAGGGCTCCAAGATATATTCTGGTGCCATCTAGCTAATAAAACCTTCTCTGTGACTTTCCACTGTTTTTCCATTTTCTACCTTTACAAATTAATCTAACATTAAGGTACAGTTTTCAGTTGGTTTTCCAGTGTAAATGCAAACTTGCTGAGGGTAGTAGTGGTTATTCTGTCGCAGGGATTAATTTGCTGCTGTTCTGAGGGACAGACATTGTTGACTGGAACTCCAGCTACGTTCCTATTGTTTCTTTCACTTTTTATGCCATTTCCTGTATCTTCCAAAGACTTCCAGGAGAGACAGCTGAAGCACATGTACTGAGCCAAGTTTGGCTTTTTTTAAGTTTAAACTCCACAAAATTGCCAAGGACATGCACTAAATTACTACACAGTAATTGTTGCTGTTTTCTGTACTTTTTTGCTTATTCAACTGAGTTTTATAACTTTTTTTACAGTTTGCTCAGTTAAACTTGTTGAACAGAGAACTCGTTAGACAAAGTCAGCTAGAATAGGGTGCAGTGAAATATAACAGATCTCCATCTTGTAAAACAGTGTTTTTCTTTGCAATTTCATTAGACAACTCCATCTAGCTAATGTGTTTTTCAATGAATTCCCACAGTTTTAATGGATGTGTCTTTGCCCATACCCCAAATCAATACCTTCTCTGCTAGCCGAAATTCTCTTTCCTTAAAGCCTGGTTGCTTTAGAAATGTACTGTGGAGGGAAAAGAATTAATCAACTTGCAACCCCTATGCAAAACATGAAGCAAAGTCTTGCTGCATAAGTACTCGAACAGACTGGGTTACCAACTACCGCCCAATAGCTATACTATCCCCTATACCAAAAATCCTGAAGAGATGCAAACATTCCCAAATTATGGACTTCTTGAATACCTATAAGGTCCTGTCGAACACTCAGTATGGCTTTCGACCCTTTCATAGTACCACCACTGCCCTAATGTCCTTCACCAATACAGTAAACATCCATAGAAACAATGGTAAATTTCTATCTGCTACCTTTCTCGACCTATTGAAAGCCTATGACATGGTCGGACATGGTACACTTAAAGTGCTATCTGATTTAGGACTTTGTAAATCCTCCATAGCCTAGTTCCAAAGCTATCTAGCCATCTGTCAGCAAGCAGTATTGTGGCAGCAAGAACTCTCACTCCTTCTACCAGTCACTCTTGGAGTACCCCAAGATTCTCCAGATCCCATACTAGGCCTACTACTTTTCACCCTATATACTAACAACCTCTACACTTCTACTCCCAATGCATCTGTCATACAATATGCAGATGATTCTAAACTAACTTTTGCAGCTCCTTCATTACATGAACTCCACACACTAACACACGAATCCTTTCAGTTGAAGCTTATTCTTAAGCCTACTAAAACTAAACTTCTGCTCTTTAAACCTACTAGATCCACCTCGTTAATCATCACCTTTAACATCATGTCAAGTAATAAAACTATTATCTCTCCCATAGAACACACCAAATGTCTTGGAGTAGAGATTGATAATAACTTGAGATTTGATATTCATACCTCCCATACTATCAAGAAAGTACATAAAAAACTAGGTACTCTCTACTGAAATAATAAGTTATGTGCTCGCCATAACATTCCATGTTTGTTGACCATTTCGCCTTCATTCTTTGCTGGATGGGTAAGGAACAGAGAATCTGTTCCGACTCGGCCTTATACAAAAGCTTGAGAGCTTCCACTGGCTCATGGCTGTACCCTATCCCATGACGCTCAGGGAAGATTACCCAGATCTTGTTTGTGGATACCACAAAAATTATACAGTAGTATATAACCATATCATAGAAAAGATCAAGAAGGGAGTCAGAGACATAATAACCAATCTTAAGAAAGTACAGTTGTGTACACTTACCATATGTAGATGCTCGAGTGTATTCACTGTTGCAGTCATCACCTGTGGGTTATCCCTGCTGTGGTAGCCCTCGGCCGACCTGAATACCAGAGTCAATGTTTTTCTGCATCGGCTGCTGTCGCTTGTTGACTGATGTCAGGTCATCAGTTCTATTAAGCAAGGCAGCCGATGCCATTACGTCAGTTTTTCTTGCCCTGACCAGTCAGGAGCCCCAGGAAATATGGTAAGGGTGACCTGAAGGCAAAAAGCCACCATAAAAAGCTTATGTCTCCCTAAGAAAAGAGGATATAAGGGGGAAGGAGGGAGGGAAACCAGGACTGCAACAGTGAATACACTCAAACATCTACATTTATGGCAAGTGTACACAACTGTACTATGTTCTTCGTGTTTCAATGTTGCAGTCATCATCTGTGGGAGGATTCCCAAAGCTGAAGTTAGGGGTGGTAAGATTAGTAATAGACCCGGGCCTGGGTCAGCATGCCCTGCAGAAATGCATTGGCAAACCCTGCCCTAGCCTTAGAGAAAAGAGGTAGATGGTAATGTTTAGTAAAGGTATGGATAGAAGTCCAGGTGGCAGCTTCCAAGATGTCCCAGGTGGAGACTCCTCTCAGGAATGCTGCCCTAGTGGAATGGATACGAGCAGACTTAAGGGGTGATTTCCCATGAAATCTGTAGCAGAAATGGATGCAGTGTGATATCCATTTGGAGATGGTTTGCTTGGAAATGGGCTTCCCCCTCTGCCCCGGGGCAAAGCTGACCAGCAGTTGGTCTGTTTTCCAGAAGGCTTCAGTATGGTCTAGGTAGTATCTGAGCTGTCTGTGCATGTCCAGTGAGTGCAGAATTCTTTCCCCCTGGTTTTGAGGGTTAGGCAAGTAGGTGGGTAGTATGGCCTGGCTGAAAGTCACATTAGATAACACTTTGGGCATAAAGGAGGGATTAGTCCTCAGGGAGACCCTGTTTGCATGGAAAATGATGAAGGGCTCAATTGCCATCAATGCCTAAAGTTCTGAAACCCTTCTGGCTGAGGTGATAGCTAACAAAAAAGCAATCTCCCAGGAGAGGTATTTTAGTTCTGCTGAAGCAGCAGATTTGAAGGGTGGTAAAGTTCATTTTTTCAAAACATAATTCAGGTCCCAGGCTGGCATGGGTGGCCTTCTGGAAGATCCAATATTCGAAGCCCCTCTGAGGAACTGTTTAATCAAAGGGTGTGAGAACAGGGGTGGATCTGTATTGAAATGGCTGAGGCATGGATTTTAATAGAAGAGAACAAGAGGCCACTATTCAGCAACATTGCTAGATAGTCCAGGATAAGAGGGATGGAAGGATGCGAGGAACTGCCCTCTCTGGACTGGTTCCAGGAGCAGAATCTTTTCTATTTTCCTGCGTAAGATTTTCTGGTGCTGGGCCTTCTGGCCTCTGTGATAATGTCTAGGACCTGTTTGCTTAACAGGGGCCCCTTGTCTGCTTTTAGGGTATAAACCATGCTGTCATTTTGAGAGTCTGCAAGTCCGGGTGCAGCACCCCCCCCCACCTGAGTCAAGAGGTCTGAGATGAGGGGAAGTTGCCTGGGAGGCTGTGATGTCAGGCTGCGCAGTAAAGGGTACCAATGCTGCCTGGGCCAATCTGGAGCAATGAGGATGGCCTTTGACCTCTCCTCCCTTATCTTGATCAGTACCTTGGGAATAAGAGGCAGAGGAGGGAATGCGGACACAGAGAGGGAGTTCCAGGGGAAGGCCCAGGCATCCACCTTCCATGCTAGGCGGTAATACTCCCTAGTACAGAATTTTTCCAACTGTTGGTTGAGGTGTGAAGCAAAGAGATCCACCTCTGGAGTACCCCACTCCTGAGTGACTTGCAAAAAGATTTTTCTGTGGAGCTGCCGTTCGTGGGGGTCCAGCAAGTTTCTGCTCAAGTGGTCTGTCAGGGAGTTGTTGGTCCCTAGTAAGTATTGAGTTATTACGTGCAATCCCATAGAGGAGGCTGTTGGCCAGAAGTTCATGGTTAGCCTGCACAGAGGGTAAGATTGGGTCCCTCCCTGTTTGCTGATGTACCACATTGCAGTGTGTCTGTTTTGACAAGGAGGACCCCTGGCCTGAGATGGGATTTGAAGGACATCAGAGTCTTTTGTACTGCCATAATTTCCTTCTGGTTGATGTGTAAGGGAAGGTGCTGGGCTTTCCAAAGGCCTTGGGTGCACCTTCCTGCTAGGTGAGCACCCCAAGCAATGTCTGAGGCGTCGGTGGTGATGGTCGGGCCGGCGGGATGAAAGGGAGACCCTTGTTCTTGACACAGGCCTGTGCACACCAAACTTGGCCCTTATACAGGGGATCAGAGGGAGAGAGGTCTCTAGGGGCTGAGAGTGCTAACACCAAAGGTTCTTTAGATACCACTGAAGGTTCCTCATGTGAAGCCTGGCCAAAGAAGGATGCAAGATGCCATGTACCATAAAGGCTTGCAGGAACTTCCTCGCTGTGAGGTGACTTCTGGAAGCCAGCTGGGTAAAGTTGAGTGGCAGGAAGCTCTGCTTTTCTGATGATAGGGAGGCCATTTGGGATGTTGTGTCCAGCAGTGCTCCCAGGAAAATGATCCTCCTGGAGGGAGTCTGCTTCGATTTCTTTTCATTGATGGTGAACCATAAGGAGATTAGGATGGTTTTGACAAATAGGAGGTCCTGGAGCAGCTTTTTTTTGCACTCTGCCTGAATGAGGCAGTCATCCAGATATGGGTAAATCTAAATATTTCTCTGTCTGCAAAAAGCTACGGCCAGGGCTAAGCATCATTTGGTGAATACCCTGGGAGCAATAGATAAGCCAAATGGTAGTGCAGAGAACTGAAAGTGTTGTAGGCCTGCCCTGAAGTGCAGGAATTTTCTGCAAGATTCCCTTATGGGGATGTGGAGGTAGGCATCCATTAGGTCTAGGGTCACTAACCAGACATTTTTGTCAGCGTAGGCAGCAGCTGCTGCAAAGTTAGCATTTTGACTTTGGGGACCACCAGGGAGGTGTTCCGAATGGATAGATCCAAGATGGGGCACCAAGTGCCCTCTTTCCTGGGAACAAGGAATAGTCTGGAATAAAAGCCTTTGCCTGTTTAATCTGCGGAAACAGGTTCTACTGTCCCCTAAGATATGAGAGTTTAGACTGTTTCAATGCCTCTGCCCATTGCTTTGGAGGTAAGTCAGGGTACCCTCTTGGAATTGGGAGTTCGTTGAAAGAGAATTTGTATCCCTGAAAAATTATCTTTAAGACCCATTGGTCTTTGGTCACAAAAATCCAATTTTCTTTGCAGAGGGAGAGCATTCCTCCTAGCTTTTGGTGAGTGAAAGGGGGAGAGGGAGTCATTGAGAGGTTTTGCCATAGAAGGATGGCTTAGAATTCCCTGCCTTTGGGGTGGAATAGGTCCACTGTTTGGTGCTTTAGATATTTTCCGCTGAAATTCAAGCTCTGGTAGTGACCAACCGGCACACTTGCGAACTGCTTCTGCTATGGGCTCCACAGCAAGAAAGACTGATATAATGTCATTGGCTGTCTTGCTTTATAGCACTAACAACCAGACATCAGTCAACAAGCGACAACAGCTGACAGAAAAACATTGACTCTGGTATTTGGGCCAGCCGAGGGCTATCACAGCAGAGATAACCCACAGGTGATGACTGTGACAGTAAAACACGAAGAACATCCACTCGATCCTCCAGGAGCGAAGGTGAGATGCAAGAATGAAGGCGAGATGGACAACAACATGGAACGTTATGGTGAGTACATAACTTCTTAATGTTATGTTGTCCTATCTCGCCTTCATTCTTTGCTGGTTAGGAAAGCCTCCCTAGCACCTTCTTTCTTGGGTGGGTCGATGGAGAAAACTCTTCAGAACAGCAGACCCAAAGGAGGCCCTGTTCCTGGAGGCCAAATCGACTTTGTAATGAGCAATAAAGGTATGAGGCTTTATCCATGTTGCTGCTGCACAAATGGAATCCATAGGTAGCCTCGCTTGAAAGGCATATGAGGTAGACATAGCTCTTGTGGAATGGTCTTTCACTTTGTCTGGAAGTTCTCTGTTCGGAGATCTATATGTGTAAATTATACAGTCTGTCAACCATTTGGAAAGTATAACTTTTGATATTGGGGCTCGTTTCTTTTTGTCTGAAAAGGATACAAACTGGTCGAATTTTCTGAAGTCCTTTGTTCTATGCAGGTAGAAATGTAACTATCTATGCACGTGTAACTGATGTAATTTATACTCTGCCTTGTGCCATAGTTTGGCAAAAAGATGGGTAGAGCAATGGAGTGATTTAAATTGGCTTCTGAACACACTTTTGGTAAAAAAGAGGGACTGGTTCATAAGGAAACTATCTTTGTGAAAGATAAAGAAAGGAGGACGTATTGACAAAGCTTGAAGTTCAGACATTCGTCTAGTGGATGTAATAGCCACCAATAGTGCTGTCTTCCATGATAAAAACTATGTCACAAGATGATGCGGGTTCAAAGGGAGGAAGAATCAACATATACGGAACAAAATTTAGGTCCCATGGTGCTGGAGGTTCCTTTACTGGAGGCCTCAGTAAAAAAGTACCCTTCAAGAAAGCCTTGCAAAGTCTGTGGGACATGATTCTTAGACCCATTTCCCCAATATGATAGTTAGATACAGCAGCTAACTGAACCCAGATAGTAGCTGCCGCCACGCCCTCATTAAAAAGCTTAGCCAAAAAGTTTAACACGACTATTATGGGGACAGTAAAGGGATCAATATGATTTTTGCAAGTCCAACAGGAAAATCTTTTCCACTTGCTAGAATATAACTTTCTGGTTCAAGGCTTAGGAGACAAAATCAATATATGTTTTAGTGCAGAAGAAATATCAGGAAGCCTGGCTATTTGTGGAACTGGAGCAGCCAAGCTGTCAACTTGAGGGCTTGAACAGATGGATGGAGTGACCCTGACAGATGGGCCAGGAGATCTGGAAATGGGTCCAGAATCCACGGCTCATCCAGAAGATGGGGCCGTAGAAAGGGAAACCAAATCTGACGAGGCCAGTATGGAGCAACGCGTATTATTCTGCTTTCCAGCGTGCTGGCTTTCTACAGGAGTTTCGATATCAAGGGAAAAGGCTTAGAAGAGACCCAAGAACTAATCGTGTACAAGTGCATCCCTTTGCGACTCCCCTGGAGGGGGATCAGGGCAAAGTAGCTGCTGCATTTAGCATTCATGGAAGTGGCAAAGAGGTTGCAGCAAGGCTGGCCCCACTTGCAGAAAATCTCTTCCGCAACCTCCTGTTTTAGGGACCACTCATGAGGTATCAGAATAGCTCTGCTGAGTTTGTCCGCTATCATACTGGACTTCCTGGGATGTCCATCGCTATTAGAAAGTGATGGGAAGAGACTGCCCATTGCCATACTCTCTGGGCCTCGCGACATAGGGATTTGGTTCCCCTTATAACGCCAACACCACTGCTCTCATCTCTAGGATGTTGATATGCAAGTGGTACTCATTTTCCTGCCAAACACCTTGGACAGTCCTCCCCAGATAATGCCCCCCCCCCTATATAGGAAACTTCCCTGGTCACTGTGGCTACAGGATTCCGTTATGATAATTTTGTGAGACATGGGTAGCTCCTGCATGGACTACTGGGTGAATGATAACTACTGAAAGATCCTCATGTGTAAGTGAACTAAAGGTATCAGGATTATTTCTGCCGCCACGGTGCCTAAAACTTTCACAAACAACCTTCACCTGTACTTTCTTCTTGGTTAAGAGGTCCCTGACCCGAAAACGTAAGGTTTGAATCCTCTCAGGGGGAAGTTTGTCTAACATTTCTCTTGTATCTATGTCTGCCTCTATAAATATGATACGCTGTGATGGCAACAAGGCAGAGTTTTCGAAGTTTATCATGATGCCTAGCTGGGAGCAAAGGTGAATGGTGGTGTCTCTTGCTCTTGTTAGTAGATGCTTGGTGGTAGCAGTTAGGAGCCAGTTGTCTAAGTATGGAAGCATCCTGAATCCTGGACACCTCAAGTGAGCCGTAACTACTGCTATACATTTGGTGAACACTCTGGGGACTGTAGTGAGACCAAAGGGCAGAGCTCAAAACTGGTAGTGACTGGCTCCTAGCCAAAAGTGCAAATGTCTCCTGGATCGCCTGTCCATTTTTATGTGGTAGTACACGTCCTGGAGATCTATACAGCACATCCAATCGTCTTTCCAAGAAAGGGGAGTATCGACTGCAGTGTCACCATCTGGAACTTTGATTTCTTGATCATTTGTTTAGTCTGCTGAGATCCAGAATGGCCCTCCAGTCCCCGGTCTTTTTTTGAACTAAAAAAAAAAGAACTTAAGTAAGTTCCGTATCCAATTTGGTCAGTGGGGGCATTTTGAATGACTCTTTTTTTCTAGCAACTTTAACTCTAGAGTTGCATGATCCTTTTGACTTGGTGGAACATCTGAGACTGATTTTTTTTTCTAATGGGGGAAGAGGAAAATGGTATGTAATAACCTCTGGATATGATCATTTGTACCCATTTGTCTCTTGTGATTTCTAGCCAGGTGTTTGGGTACATGACAAGCGATCCCCGAATGCCTCCAGAGATGGACAGATGGGCCTCCTCTCAGGAGCGCTGAAAGGGTTTACCAAGGAAGGAGTCCCTGTCACCCTGGTTTTGCAGACCCTCTCTGTTGTGTTGTCAGCGTCTTCCACTGTTACTTCCCCCTCTGCCCCTGGGGAAAGAATCACCATGTTCATCTGGGAAAGCTCTTTGGAACTTTTGAAACCACATTCTTCCCCCATTTCTGACCTTTGGGATAAGGTCTGGTAGGGAAGGAGAAATGGACTCCAACAGCAGAAAAAGTCTTTCCCTCCTGTTCGAGGTCTCTAACATTTGGCCCGAACAAGGACGAGCCATCAAATGGGGCACGAATAAAGGAAGACTTGGGTTCTGCGAAATTGCATAAGCGCATCCAGGAATGCCTCCTTAAGGAAATTCCTGTACCCGCTGCCCTACTCGCTCCATTGGCTGCATGGGAAATAATTTGCATGGAGGAGTTTACCACAGAATTTAAGGTGGAGAGCTGGGAGGACTCCCACAGCTACAGAACCTTGGAGGCCATCTACTACCTCCTTTAGGAGATCCTGCTGAAGCCTAGTGAAATGGGTCAGGTAGTTCAGCGACCAAAGAGCAAAGGATGCTGAAGAAAACATATGCTTTCCATATCTGTCCATCGTTCAAGATTATTTATTCTGTGGATGGACAGATAAGGATGTCTCAGACAATTCCTTCTTGGTGGCCGCCGCCACCACCATAGCATCTACCGGGAGACCTTTACTCAAAAAATCCTTGTCTGCAGACTGCAGGGGCAGTAATGAACCTATCTGGCCTCCTAGGAACAGGCTCTACTGAATCCAGAGAGCTCCATGCCTTCCGACTGACCCATAAGCTGGTCGAAAGGTGGAGTCACCCAAGAGGTCGAGGGGCAAGACCCGAAAGCCTCCAGGTACAGAGACTCATCCTCAGGAGGGTTAATGGGCTTCCAGCCACCTCTCTATTTAAGGATCTCTAGGATGTCCGCAAAGGAGACATCCACAGAAGATGACTGTGGGTACCCTTCTGACTCATCGAGGTCAGTGTCTGAAGTGATGAACTCCTCAGGGGAATCTAGATGTTTACTCTTACATAAACTCTTCCGAGGGACCTCCTCAGAGGGGTACTCAGGGGAGGTTTCAGAAGAGATAGTTTCACCCAGTGGGGGGGCCCTGGGACTTTGGGTCTCCATGCCTGGGAGGAAGGGATGGCAAACAGTCTCTGGGGGGAAAGAGTGCTGGGATCTGAGAGTGGAGCTGTCTGAGATGACAGCACTCTCATGACCTTGAAGGCACCACGTCCCTGCTCCGAGGAAGCTCCCGGGTCCGAGGTACCAGGAGAATCCCCCCGAGCCAAGGCAGTGGGCTCCAAGGCCGATGTAGGTGTCAAGCTCACCCGTGCCGAAGCCCTGAGAGGTAGATTTGTGTCAGACAACTGTCCAACTAGACTCTCCTCCCTGGACCAGATGGAGGAGCGATGGCCCCTAGACCCTGCAAAATCCGATGGAACCGAAGAGGTCGGAGCGGTAGTTGGGGCCGAAGAACCCAGAGCAGGTCTCGGCACCGACAGTTCTACTGCAGTCGGATCCAAGCACTCTGGCTCCGAAGCCACAGCATGGGTCACACATCTTCTGGCTGCATTTGTCACATTTTTTAAAGCCCGAAGGCTTTGTTTCTTTAGTATCCTTAGACATCATGCAACAAAAAGCCAAAGAAAAGTAAAACAAATCACAACAATTTGTTTTTTTTCTTACAATATAAAGTTAACACACCAAAGGAGAAACTCAAGTATAGGTAGTAGTAACAAGAGGAAAAGTCTCTAATTCAAACAAACTCCTCACAGAAAACAGAAAAGGGGGAAGGTAGGGAAAGCCCTCTAAGTTAAACAGGACGAAGGGAGCCCTCTAACTCAGACTACCCAATGATAAGGGGATAAGAAATAAAAAGTTTAAACAGCAAAAGACCCAAAAAACTCTCCAACTTAAGCAAGTTTGGGACCAGGATAGGGAGAAAAAGCAAGCAGGCCCAGCAGTAGACGACAGCCAACAACAAAAAGTACAAATTCAACAACGGACAGAAAAAGATGCATCAGACAACTGTAATAATAAACTGTACCAAACACAAACTAAATATTTGTTAGAAAATTACAAGAAAAAGAAGAAGTTGTTTCCACTTAGACTGGGGCCTAGTGGAAGCACCCGAGATCTGGGTAATCTTCCCTGAGCATCATGGGATAGGGTACAACCAAAAGCCAGTGGAAGCTCTCAAGCTTTTGTAGAAGGCCGAGTCAGAACTGATTCTCGGTTCCGAACCCAACTAGCAATGAATGAAGGCAAGATAGGACAACATAACATTAGACATTATCTTACCAAACATACAAAGAAAACCATATCCCGCCACTCACCTGATCTCTAACCTCCTATATGCTTCCCCTAGTCTTACCAACCTCTGGAAAGCATACTTAGCTAAACTTGACTCCTGCTGTAACAAAATAGCTAGATTTGCCTCAGACTCTCCATTTAGATCTCACCACTGCACAACCTTATGGCAGCTCAACTGGCTGGAACTCCCATAACTCTTGCACTACAATCAACTTTCTCTGGCTCATAAAATTCTGCATCAACCAGAAAAAAAAACCTGCACTACAAAACCTACTTCTCTCCCACTCTAGTAACAGGACTCTCCACTCCAGCAACAAATTCCTTCTCAAAGCAACTAAAGTTAATACAGCAGGGGAATCACTCTTCTCTAATTACATGTCTAAAATCTGGAATGCTCTACCTAGTCATACACCTACCATCCCTTCCTTACCATAGTTCAACAGATCACTACAAACTCGCCTCAGTAACAATTGGCTATGTTCCTGTGCTACTCCAGGCTAGATCCTCCACTACATAACTCTGCTCACTACTCTTCCTACCCAACTGCTCATAGACCTTAAGTTGTATTAATGGGCTTAGGACCTTAGGCTTAGGATTGTAAATATGTCAGATGGTATCTTGTTTATATTTTTGCATATTCTTATATAGTTGAATTCTTACATATGTGACTGATGCATTATTTTCACTGTCTGCCTTAATTATAATGTAAAGTTTTTACTAATAGTGATCTTATTTGTTAATTACATGTGGAGCTTTTCTCCCCGGGCCTCCACTGAAAAGGGACTCGTGTCCAGTGGACTTTCCTGGTTAACAAATGTAAAATAAAATAAATAAATGTGGTTTTGGCAAGCAACATTGTAACTGGACTAGGTGCTCTCTCTTAGTAGTTATGCAAAGAGACTCTGGTCTTTCACCAAAAGGCATGCTGCTCCTTGTGTGCACATGTCGATTACTCTTTCAGACAGAAAGCACTTCATTCAATCAACTCGAAACCCTCCTAGATGCTAAACTCCATTTTTAACCCACATTAGTAAGCATGGATTTGTACTTTCCATCTTCACTGCAGCCAGCTTGGTTGAAATGGACACTCTGAGACAGTGTACCAATTGTCTTATGTTTACTGGACAACCACCTACTACTTCAATATACTAACACACTGTGTGAGAAATGTGGTTGTATAATGTTACTGAAGGCAAAACTCTCACATGGAGCCTCTTCAAAAAAACAAGTGGGACAGACTGGCTGTTTCTTGTAAGGTTTGTAAAACTGATGTGCAAAAAATCCTACAAAGGTTAAAAAATCATTTTTCCACTAGCCAAGGCAACATTTCTGTTACCACATACAGAATGGTATTCTTGTATATATTACATATTATATTACTTATATACTACTACTCAAAGTAACTAAATCTAATAACTGTTACGATAACTCTTTATTCTTCCACCAAATAAGTAAGTCCTGGAATTCCATGCCTCAGACAATACTAACTTATAGCAACACATCCAAATTTAAACTACTGCTTAAGGATCACCTAATCAAAAACTGGCTTTGCTCCTGCATTAATCCAGACTGATCATTCTGTGCTTCCTTGTTCTTACAACCAAAATATCTCTTCCCTTACTAAATTCTAACATCCAAACTATCCTTTCTCTCACGGCATTCCAATTTCTCTCTACCTATCTCAAAGCTCAGTACTGCTCCTATTTGTATCTACCTATCTCAAACTTCCTACAGTTTCATCATATTTCCTCGTCCTTGTACTTCACCTCAGTACAATAGAGAGTTGATTAACTGAACTAATTGTGACCTAGGATAGTAAGGATAATCAAACTGTTCGGATAATCGAACATACACTGAACCAGATAAACTTCTAAAATTTTGTTTTTTCTGCACGCAGGAAATGAACTTTTCAACCATTCGGTGACTCAAGTGGACAATAAAGAATATTTTTCACATGAGTGAGCTACAAGCTCAAAAACCACTCAAGCAATTACGTACAACATTTACATATTCAGACTTTATGATTTTTCCTACCCGAAAACTTTGGAAGGCTGATTTTAGATAATCGACTCTCTACTGTATTGCCTGAGCTATCATTGTTTAGAACAAGTAATACCAGGATAGCAACAATCAGCCATATTCTTGTTCCTATACCATACATGTATCTCATAAATATTTACCACCAAAACCATGGTATTTATCAACTGATCAGCCATTTCCCTATGATGGCACAAGCTATTTCATGCTAGTTTATTTTTTAGCTTTCTTTTTTTCCACTTTAGATTACTCTCTCAATTGTTATTGTTTATGTATAAACTATTTACTACCTATATTTACAAAAGTTATGTATTCTTAATTATCGATTTCTTGTATTGTTTTTAATGTGTTTTTGTAATGCAGCTTTTCTCCCCGGACCTACGCTGAAAAAGGGCCACTAGCCCAGTCAGACATCCTCGGTAAACAAATGTAAAATAAAATAAATATATGTTGTGCTTATTTTTGTTCCCATTTTACATTGTCAGCACACCTGTAGCTTGGGCATGGCAAAGGGAATGACAGAGCATAAGCGTTAGGAGTTGTGATTAATATACTGTCAGCATTCATTCAAAGGAATGTTGATAATGTCAATGTATCTTTGGTTTAACTGCAGGTTTTTATTTTCTTTTTACTTAAATTATTTCCTCTGGACTTCCAGACTTAGGTATTTTTAACCTAGCTACTGTTCTGATTGTCTGCTCTGGCTTGGCTAAGCTCTATCTCGGCTTTTCTTCAAAAATTCCAGGCTTGTCAACCCTTACTTTATAAGGTATAGCATCCAGGTCCAAGGATGTAAATCATTCCATTGTACTCCACTCTCATAAGGCCAATAACTGAATATTATGCCCCTTTGATATGTTCCTGTCCAAAAACATGTCACAAGTGGAATGATCACAACTCTTTCACTAAAATAAAAATCAATGGCTTAACTCATAAAATATATATTGACTGCCCATTAAGACTATTCTCACTGCCTCAAAACCTTGTCTCTCTTCTTGGTATCACAGGCTATTAACAGACAGCTTCTGCCTTGCTTACAGAGCTTCATTTGACCCCCATCCTTTCAGAACTATTGCAAATTTGCACGTTTAATAATAGTGTGAACTCCCACACAAGGGATCTCAATCTGTTTCGCAACATTAACAGGACATGCTGGAGGGACAGGTATGTACTGCAGAAAATACAGCCTCTCTGGAACAGTCTTCCATTTCACATAAATCCAAGTACTTCTCTTACTCTATTCAAACATTTGGGCATTTGGATAAGAAAAGTACAGTTTTGTACCTACCATAAATGTAGATGTTCAAGTGCTAATACAGCTGCAGTCATAACAGATGGGTTCTCCTGCCGTCAGGCGGGTCCTCGGTCGGCCGAATTCCAAAGTCTAGGTCTGGCGTCGGTTGTCGTCGCTTCTTCCCTGACGTCAGTGCGACAGGGTTACAAAAGAACCAGCCGTTGCCATTTTCTTCAGTTTTTCTTGCCCCAGATGTCAGGTGCCCCCAGAAGGAAGGCAATACATAAATTTATGTAATAATGCAGTGCAATATAATCAAAAAACAGTAGTTGCAAGCAAATACACCATAAATGAATACCCCAATCTAGTTGTATGACGAGGTATTAGCCAATAGGCCTGTCCCAAGAAGGGAAGGAGGGAGGGAAACCTGGACTGCAGCTGTATTAGCACTCGAACATCTACATTTATGGTAGATACAAAACTGTACTATGTTCATCGTGCATACAGCTGCAGTCATAACAGATGGGTAGAATCCCAAAGCGTGGTAGGCACTAGGTGGAACTAGGAGGAGCCAGGATGCCCTGCAAGACTGCTCTAGTTTTGGAGTATAATGGTAGGTGGTAGTGCTTGGAGAAGGTATGCACAGAACTCCAAGTGGCTGCTTCCAAAATATCTTTGGTAGGAACTCCTCTGAGGAAAGCTGCAGAGGTAGCTGTGGCCCTTGTGGAGTGAGATCTTATGCCTGCAGGCACAGTTTTACCATGAAAAGAGTAACAAAAGCGTATGCAGTGGGCTATCCATTTTGAGATTGTCTGTTTGGAAATTGGGCTTCCCTTGAGCTCCTATAGCACAGAACACAAAGAGTTGTTCTGATTTTCTGAAAGGCTTTGTTCTGTCCAAATAATAACGTAGCTATCTGTGGATGTCCAAGGAATGTAGTAGTCTCTCCCCTTTGTTTTGAGGATTAGGGTAAAAAGTAGGTAAGTGAATAGCCTGATTCAAAGCTACCCTGGATACACCTTTGGCATAAAGGATGGATTGGTTCGTAAGTAAACTTTGTCCTGATGAAAAATGATAAAAGGCTGCACAGACATGAGGGCTTGTAGTTCCGATACCCTGCGAGCTGAGGTGATAGCCAGAAGGAAGGCTGTTTTCCAGGACAAATATTGCAAATCTGTTGAGGCAGCTGGCTCAAAAGGAGGTAAGGTCAGCTTTTCTAAAATGAAATTGAGGTCCCAAGCAGGTATTGGTTGTTTCCTTGGGGGTTTTATATTCTTTGCCCCTCTGAGGAACTGCCTTAAGAGGGGATGAGAGAATAAAGGAGGATCAGTGTTGTATTCTGCAGAAAAGGCTGAGGCATGGATTTTGATGGAGGAGAATGAAAGTCCACTGCTTAGCAGCTCAGCTAGGTACTGTAATATTCGAGGTAAATTCAGTATTCCAGGATTCTGGCCCTTTTTCTCATTCCAGGCACAAAATCGCTTCCATTTTGCGGAGTAAGCTTTTCTAGTAGAAGGCCTTCTGGCCTCCAAAATGACATCCTGCACCTCCTTGGAGAGTAGGGTCTGTTGTGAAGTTAAGGAATCTTCCATGCAGCTAGATTGAGTGTTTTCAGCTGACTGTGAAGAGTTTTGAAGCTGTGCTGAGTCAGAAGAAGAGGCATTAGAGGTAGGGTCCATGGTGGGGAATGCGTCAGGCTCCTCAGGAGTGGGTACCAGTGCTGTCTTGGCCAGTCTGGAGCAATGAGAATCATCTTTGGTCTGTCTGCTTTGGTCTTTAATAGAACTTTGGGCAGCAGAGGAAGAGGTGGAAAGGCATAAACTGTCATTGTTGTCCAACTGAAAGAGAGCGTCCACTCTCCATGCCTGTGGATGAAAAGACCTTGAGCAGAATTTTGTCAATTGGTGATTTTTGTGGGAGGCAAAGAGATCTATGTCTGGCCTTCCCCATGCTTGAATTATTTCTGTAAAAACTTGAGGGTGCAACTTCCATTCATGTGGGTCTGTCATATTTCTGATTAGGTTGTCTGCCAGCGTGTTTTCCTTGCCTGGCAAGTACTGTGCTTGAAGCTCGATTTGTAATTCCAGAGCCATGTTCCAAAGTGACATGGCCAGCCTGCATAGGGGGCATGAATGGGTTCCTCCCTGTTTGTTTATGTACCACATTACTGTGGTGTTGTCTGTCCTTATCAGTAGTTGGCCTGGATGCAGAAGGTCTTTGAAAGCCATAATAGAATTTATTACTGCTAGCATTTCCTTTTGATTGATGTGTAGGTGCTTTTCTTTTTGGGACCATTTGCCCTGAATGCACCGATCTGTCATGTGCACCCCCCCAGGCGTAGTCCGAGGCGTCTGTTGTGATGACTTGATTTGCTTGAGGCTTGCAGAATGGGAGACCTGTGTTTCTTTGGCATGCTTGAGCCCACCACAGAAATTCCTTTTGAAGACATGGAATCAGTGGTATTATTGTTTCCAAACTGTGGCTGTGTTGAGACCATAGGTTTTTCAGGTACCATTGAAGTTTCCTCATATGCAGCTTTGCACATGGGATTAGAAGGATGCAAGATGCCATGAATACCAGAGCCTGCAGGATTTTACTTGCAGTCAGACTGGTGAAATTTGCTAGTTTTCTGAAGTATTGAGTCAGTTGCCCCTGTTTCTCTGGTGTGAGGTAAGCCATCTGGGTGTTTGTGTCCAAGTTGGCACCCAGGAAAATTATTTTTTGTGAGGGTATTAGCCTTGATTTCTTTTTGTTGACTGTGTACCCCAGAGTATTCAACAACATTATTACAAAAGCCAGATGTTTCAGAAGTATGTGCTTGCTGTCCGATTGGATCAAGCAGTCGTCCAAATATGGGTATATTTGTATCCCTTGAAGTCTGCAGTAGGCAATTATTGATGCCAGGCATTCCGTGAATACTCTGGGCGCAGTAGATAAGCCAAAGGGCAATGCAAAGAATTGATAATGGGTTGAACCTGCAAGAAATCTGAGGTATCTTCAGCAATTTTGTCTGATTGGGACATGCAGGTATGCCTCCTTGAGGTCCAATGTTACCAGCCAAGACTCCTTGCCCAGCATGGGAAGAAGCTGCTGTAATGTGAGCATCTTGAATTTTGGCACAAGTAAAAATGTGTTTAGGATGGATAGGTCCAAAATAGGTCACCAATCTTTTCCCTTCCTTGGTACCAGGAATAGTCTGGAATAAAAACCTTGACCTTGTTCTTGTGTAGGTACCTCTTGAATAGCTTTCATGTCCATGAGATCTGAAATTTGTCTTTGTGCCTCTGCCCTTTGATTGTGTGGCAGGTTTGGCATGCCTCTCTTTTGTGGAAGGGTGTGAAAATGGAATCTGTAGCCTCTGTTTATAATGTCCAGGATCCAATTTGTCTTTTGTGACAATATTAAACCATCCAAAAATAGAGACCAGCACTCAATTGCAGCAGGATAAAATTACATTCATTAAGGTTGTCAAAACAACCTACTATTAATGCACAAACCGGTTTCGGCTGTTAAAGCCTTTTTCAATGTGACTTAACAAACAGATTAAATTTCAAAAACCATAATGCATCCTGGTTCTTATTTTATACCCACTCCTTAAAGTGGTATTGCCCATTTTCATTTCTTTATCCATAGTGCTTATACATTTTGTTATATTGTTGGAATATCATGTTAATGAACATAATAAACATATAAATCTGCCACATAAACATGTTTATTACTACTTGCTAACTTTTAAATATATTATTATACTATAAAGCTTGTGTTATGGACTTGTATTTATAGTACATTTTTTATATATAGGATATAAGAGGCCCACATTGATTACACAAGTATTGAAAAATTATTATAACCACTCAAATTATAATTCTTGTGAAACTTATTTCACTCTAACCCCAATACAATATTATTTGTAAATAAGGGGCAAGTTCCCAATAATATGCATATAACTATTTGCTAAAAGCATATTATTGTTTGTCTTATATATTAATGTTGAGGGTTATAATATGACTCCTGGGTAAATTATAGACCAAAATCATATGAAATTTCTGTTACCTATGAAAAAGTATACACATAAATGTATGACTCTTTCTTTGTACCATTATTGTTATTGATTGTAGACCTGTTGTTCTTATATATTCTATATACATCGAGAGTTATAATATTGTACTGCCTAATGATATTATTTTGCTCTTAACATTCCTTTTGGTCACCTAAAAACTATCCCTTCATGTACTTGATATTCGTTTAGTCCTGGTTTGAAAAGAGCCCAAAGGATGGTGAGCCACTTTTGTTCCATGTTATTAAGTTTGGTGTGCCAACCCATCTTAAAATTTCTGTGTGATTGTATTTTATCAATTATAATAAACTTGAATGAAGCTCCTGTGTGTTGTTGAGTGTGTTTATATAAGGCATTGGTTATTCGCCTATTTCTGATTGAACTAAGGTGTTCGCTAATTCTAATTCTAATGGGCCTAGAAGTCTGCCCTACATAGAAAGCTGAACAAGAGCATTGGGCCAAATATATCACCCAATCTGAACTGCAGTTGCCAAAAGTTGTTATATTGAATATCTTAGGTGTATTTTTACTAGTAAATTCCTTAGTTTTCCAAATATATTGGCAAAAACTGCAGTGTCCACAGGGGTAACAACCAACTAGCGCATCCCCAAACAATGTGGTTTGATGTTTAATACCTGGTGTATACCTTTTATAATGTGTGAAATTGGACTGAATTGTGCGTCCTCTATGATAGGAAAAAGAGCAGGTATCAGGAAGGATATCCAAAAGAAATGGATTTGATTGTAATATGTTCCAATGTTTATTGACTATTTGTCTGAACCAATTTGTATTATTACCATATGTGGTGATTAGTCTGATCGGTTGCCTTTCTTGCTTGGAACCTTCTGTAGATCTATTATATTGAAGGAGATCCTCTCTACTTTTTGTTCCTATTTGTGCAACTGTTTTATTTAGCTGATTAGGATTATACCCTCTGTCCACAAATCTGGTTGTAATTCTGCTGTTTGTCTGGAATATTCTGTCGGAGTTGAACAAATCCTTTTCAGGCGCATATATTGTGATTTGGGAATGTTAGTAATAATGTGGCGGGGGTGAGAACTTGTTGCATGAAGAATCGTATTATACTGGGGAAACTTTCTGTGTATTGTTGTTGCCAAGGTATGGTCCGCTAATCTATTAACTGACACATCCAAAAACACAATTTCTTTATATCCAATATTGACCGTAAATTCTATATCAAATGGACTGTTGTTAAGATATTCCACAAATTTGGTTAACACATCCTTGCTCCCCCGCCACACTAACCAACAACTGTCCAAGTACCTTCGCCATATAACCATATATTCCATGTAGATGTTCCGCTGAGAATCATATATAAAGTGGAACTCGAAATATCCCATAAAAAGATCGGCATAAATCGGGGCAAAGGACACCCCCATGGCTGTCCCCTTGATTTGCCAAAAGGGGTTGCCTTCGAAATAGAAGATGTTTTTTTGTAATACAAACTCAGTTAGTTTGATAAGAAAGTTGTTAAATCCTGTTGAATATAATTTTGATTCTTTTAACCAATGTGTCACAGCCAAAATGCCAGCTTTATGTGGGATACTAGTATATAAAGATGTTACATCTAATGTGCACAATAGCCAGTCTTCCTCCAATTGGGAATCTTCAATAATATTCAGGAATTGTGTTGTGTCCTGGATACGTGATCTAATCATAGGCAATAATGGTTTAAGATACTCAGTCAAAAAAGCAGATAAAGGCTCAGTTAAAGACCCACGACCTGACACTATCGGTCTGCCTGGTGGGTTATTAAGATCTTTATGTGTCTTGGGTATTAGGTAAAGATACTGTGGCATTGGTTCTGAAACTTTAAGTTGGTTACCCATTTGTGAAGTGATAATTTCTTCTTCCACAGCTAAATCTATGAATGAATCTATTTCTGTTTTAAAATTTGGAGTTGGATCCACTACCATCTTGATATAAAATTGAGTTTGAGATAGCTGTTTCATGGCTTCTGCCTTGTATTTTGCACAGTCCATCACTACAATGCCCCCACCTTTATCTGCGTTTGTGATCACAATATTTTTGTTTTGTTGTAATTGCCAAAGCGCCTCACGTTCTTGTTGGTTAAGATTACTCCGAGTGCTATCCATATTTTTGGAAAAATGTAAATCTTTTAGGACACACTCCTTGAATATGGACACATGTTTGTCCATTGGTGGCATAAATGAGGATTTTCCAAACCTGAAGCCAATAGATTTTTGAGAGTTGATTGTATCTGAAAAAAATAACTTTAAATTTAGTGTTCTACAAAAATTATTGATGTCCTCTACCAATAAATGTTCAGACACTGGTGTAGTGGGTACAAAATTGAGTCCTTTATTTAACACTTTATATTGAGTTTCTGTAAGTGTCACTGATGAAATATTCAATACATTCTTCACTGTGTCGTTATTTTTTTCAAAAGTGTTTGTAAATTGGTTGTCACCATTTCTGCACCCATGCTTATGCTTTCTGCCTGCTCTACGTTTCTTGCACCTAAAGGGAGGGACTGCTTTCTTTTAGCCACTGGGGACGCCTGGTTGGAAGAAGCATCACCTTCCGTAGTGGATGAAAAATCATCATCCGTAGTGCCCTGATTTCTATTTTCCTGTTTTTTTAAAATGGGTCTAGGTCGTTTCCTACCCCTGGGTGGTCTATATGTGCCTTCACTGAATCTCACATTTTTAGTAGTAACAAAGGGTATTCCTTGTTCATAATCTCCTAAGTCATGATTGAATTTATGTAATTTTCTTTTCTTAAGGTCTGTTTCTATATTGTTTAATTCCTTAGATAACTGGAATAACTGGTCTTGATAATAGCTTGTGTCAGAGAAAGTTTCAGCTTCTAAACAAGTTGTTTGTAATTCTTGAATAAGAATCTGACTATTTCTATCATAATATTTGGTGAGACATTCCACAAATAACATTGATGCTTGATGTTGGGCTATAGCCCAATCTTGCCTTAGTTCTTTATCAATGTTTGAAACCAAAGGTTGTAACTTAATACGGAGTCCTCTTGGTGTTATGTCTTTAATTTTGTATGCTTTAAATGACTTCTGATGCCATATATTAGTTCTGAGGGCTTTCATTTGTTGTTGTAACTTAGAAAAAACATGTGTGCATTTATCTTTAGAAATACCACTACTATCAGTCATTGGGGCTTGATCTATATTAAGCCCGAAAACCTCTAGATTGTCTTTATCAGCAGACAGGCCTTTTAGAATATCATTTAGATCCATGTTTTTCGTTATCGTCACTGATTTAAAGACCAATGTATGTATTAATATACCTGCTAATATACTAAAGTCCATTAGTTATTTATATATTATTTGTTAATATGTATGTTTATTGTTATTAAATCCGACCAGAATATTTTGTGAATTTTATAGTTATTTTTAGTCCAATATACGCAATCTGTATAGAGGTTGAGCTAGAACCATCCACAAAATAAGAAAATTTTTTGTTTATATTGAATTTCCTTACAATAGGTGGAATTTGGCCCTTTTGGGCTGAGTAAGTTACTCCATCTGAGCATCCACCGTAAGGATATATTTCAAAAAAATTTTTATTTTATTGTAGATCCCAATACCCTTACAATCAGTGGAACTACACCAAATTGTTATTTAAAAGATGACTTAATATATTTACCACCGTAAGGGTATTTCTATACCTTTGTTTGTTGTAAAAAGCTCCATCAACTAATCCCCTGTTATATCAGGGTTTGCTATTTTTAAAAAAATTCACCCAATCTTATTTTTCTCGTCGGTTTAAGAACAAATTCAGCTATGTATTTTCATGGTCTAAATGTAAATTATTAACCATGGACCTTATGTGAACCTTGTTGCCGTAATTATCCTTATTTATTATTCATTATGCTGGTTCAAAGTACTTATGAATCTAATCAACTATAAGCCAAAATTAATGTAAGGTCCTCAGAACTATATACGTTGCATTACTTATAGTATACAAAATGGACTCCCATTAGTTCTGTTTCAAACATGCCAACCAAAAAGTCCAAAACTTGATATATTAAGGTCAGAAAAAATGAAATAAAACAATATAGACAATCCTTAAATTTTCTTCATTACACTGGTTCTTTGTTACTATTTGAATATATCACCATCTAAAGTAATAACTTTGGAGAAATAAAATTGTAAATACTAGGGACTGTCTTGTGTTAACTGCTTGTTATAGAATAAAGCACTGTTTGGCAATGAAGTTTTAACCCTTTGTTAAAGCATCCATCCCAACACCCATAATTTGAGTCTCTATTTTTGAATGGTTTACTTTTGGTTTGGACCGTGCACCAACAGTCCTACGTGCGTGCCTTGAGGTGTTGTTTTGTGACAATATGCCAATTTTTCAAAAATAATGCCAGTTTTCCGCCTAAGGGTACTGCCATTTGAGCCTTGCTTGGCATGCAAAGGGGAAAGTCATTGGGTTTGCTTTCTGAATGGCTGTGAACTATCCTCACCACCTCTTTGTGTAGGAGCTTGCCATTGTCTGCCTCTAAACGATCCTTGAGCTTGGCCCCTGCCCCTCGGGCGCCTGTATCTACCTCTTTGGGGTCTGTCCGTGGCTGGAAAGGACCAATTTTTGGAAGGCCAATTTCTACTGAAACGCAGAGGTTGTACCTGTAGAAAATCTTTCACTGTTTGCATTGATTTAGCCTTTTCCTCCATTTTCTTTAATACTTCCTCAGCTTTAGCACCAAATAATACATCTTTTTGTAGAGGGGCATCTAGTAATTTAGCTTTGACATGATCTGGTAAGGTTTGCTCCTTGAGCCAGGCATGTCTACGTATGACTGATCCTGTAACAGCAGCTCTACATGAGGCCTCTAGAGCATCAAAACCACACTGCAAGGTATGTTTATCCACTTGTTCTGCACTATACATCAAATCCTGCAACTCCTTCAAGTCTGGTTGTTCAGGTTGTGACATTTTGCTTCTCAACTGTGATAACAGAAACTGTTGGTACTTTAACATATGGAACTGGCAGTTTAATGCCCTCATGGTTAAGGTGGCCGAGGTGTATACCTTTTTTCCCCACATTTCTAAAGCTCTGGAATCTCTCGCCGAAGGTAATGGATTTTTAGCAGTGGAGGCCTTAATTCCTTTGGGGCCCTGTGAGATAGTTTCTGGGTCAGCTGCATGGCTTTTGTATAAGAATTGGTGTGAGTCAGGAACCCGGTAGTACCTGTCAGGCTTGACTGGGTTAAGGCAGGACTCCGAATACACATCCTCTAGTATGTCTAAGACAGGAGGTATAGCCAGAGGCCTGTGCTGAGGGAGCAAGAGAAAATCCCCACACCTTTTCTTGGAGTCCGAGTACTCTTGGCCTTCCCAGTGGAAGTGTTCCCTCAAGGTATGCAAGGTTTCCTCAAAAGTGTAATCCTCAGGGGGGGGAGACAGAGGGAATGGACTCCTCTGCATCAGAATCTTCAAGAGGGGAGTAAGAATGTTCCTGTTCATCAGAGTGCTCTGAAATAATGGAGGCCTGGTCCGAGGAGGGGGATTCTTCCTCCACTCTGGGCCTTTTGTCCGGGGGGGGGGGGTTGTGAACCCTTGATAAGAGTAATTAAATCCTCAGCCATTTTAAGCATCTGTTTTTTAAGCATGGGGCCTGGAGAAGGGCCCTGAGTAGCTTGTCTCTTAGAATGCAAGGCTGCTTTAGACTTAGTGAAAGCCTTGATGGAAAAAGAAGAGGAAGGCCTGAAGACACCTTGAGAGGAGGCAGACCTGTCTACAGTCTGAGTTTCACCGCCTAGAGTGGCTTCGGTATCTGTAGTCGGGGTGTGGGCCGAGGAGCCTGTGACCTCGGGCACAGGAGACACTGCCAATAAAGTGTCGTCGGTAGGCAGGGGCTGCGTAGGCGCCTCACTGAGAACCGGACCACCTGTAGTCAGCTTTGGCGTGGTGTCGGTAGAGGCCGCGGACCTCGTGTGTCGGTCCTTATCTTTGCGTCTTTTAGTCAAAACTGGAGTTGGAGTATCCAACGACATAATGTAGTCAAATTATTTGCCAAAATAGTGCTGGGCGAACTCCGCCCGATGCTTAATGGTGCGTTTGTTGAATGTAGCACAAAAAAGACAGACCAAGACGTCGTGGTCTGGGCCTAAACAAGGAATGCAGAGGGAATGAAAATCCTTATGCGGTATTTGCTTCCCACATGAAATACAATTATTAACTTTGTCTGACATCGGTCTGAGGCAAGAAAAGTTTCCCAACGGGGTACTTAGCTTTCAAGAAGACTTCGGTTGCAAAATTTTCGTAATTTCAGGAGCTGGCCAACCGGCACTTGCGAACTGCTTCTGCTTCAGGCACCGCACGGCAAGAAAGACTGAAGAAAATGGCGTTGGCTGGTTCTTTGTACCCCTGTCGCACTGACGTCAGGGAAGAAGCGACAACAACCAGCACCGAACCTAGACTTTGGAATTCGGCCGACCTTGGACCCGCCTGACGGCAGGAGAACCCATCTGTTATGACTGCAGCTGTATGCACGATGAACATCTGCAAATTCACCACCGGTTTAACATCCTCATGGATAGGGAAAATGCGTAAACATTCCAATTCTCTGGGTTATTTATAGACAAATATAAGGACTAGAAAAAAATGGGAATTTAAAGATAGACTTTTTAAAACCCTCACATAATTGTAGCTTAGCAAGTGCATATGAACTTACGACTCTAACCACTTATTTTTAAATGAAGATAACAGCTTTTCATTTTCTTCTAACGTTTCTTTCTGTACATCATATTCACTAGCTTTCTTTATTACTTATTTGGCTTACCTGTTTATCTTTCTCTTTTAGGCTCAGCTTGTGAAAGAATCTGCAAAAATTGCACAAAGGAAAACATTATCTGCTGCTTTATTGCTGGAGCTGGCAGGAGGCTTCATCACTGCCTTGCAATCATTCAGGCTAGCTGACTTCCAAAATTCACTAAATGGACTACTGCAAGGCCTTACTTACATAGACTTCAAACATTACTCCCAGTCTATGCCAGCTCATTGGTGTAGGAATAAAAGCTCCGACTTTCATACTGCCATAATTCTAATAACTGCTTGACAGACGGTCTATGTATGTGTGTGTGTAATTAGATTATAATCACCATGTTAGGGAGTTCCTGGTTGAAAGAAAAAGTTCTCTTAAAGGAAAATTCTATGCCTATCTATCCACAGGCTCATGACAGTCCAGCAGGAGTAACATAGGTTCATAAGTATATACTAAGTTAATGAGCACTGGGGCATTTATAAGCCTAGCAGTCGTTAACCTAGTATATACCTATGAACCAATGACACTGCTGCAGGATCTAACATGAGCGTATGGAAAAAGAGGCATAGCATGTAACGCTGGAGGTCTTGGTTTAGATTTTCAAATACAAAAATACAGCAGTGTAAGATTTTACCATAACAGTAGAATGTCTTTTCACTATTTCAGTATTCCTTACATGTGGGATATTCTGTCAAGGACAGCCTAACATCCGGCCAGCACACCAATGCATTCACATCATCAGATATTTTGGAGCCTTCCACAGGAAACCAGTATAAACATTCACTTGAAGCTGGACAGCAAGGGAAGGAACAGGAAACTGTGGAAACTCAGACACAGGCAATGTTGAGGAGTGACAAGCCAGTGAGTTTCCATATGACAGAGCAACAGATGGTACAGGATGAAATTGAAAAGAATGTGTCACATGAAGATGCTATACAACTTTCTATAGCATGCCCGCAGGAAATCGAAAACAAAAAATGTGCTCTAAGTTTAGAAGAAAATGAGCTAAGAGAAGAGTTGTTTGATTTAATAGACAGATAGATTGCAGAAGGTCAATAAAACCCCAAAAAATCAGAAGTTTGATAAAACAAATGAATACAGTAATTAGGACTGTCCACAGAAATCCATGTGATATAACAGAAGGATATATTACTGTGCAGCTGAATTAATAACTGATAATGTTCTACCACAAAACACAGGGTAGTAAGGAAAAGGAAGGGGGAGAAATCGAATACCATCATGGACGTATCAAAGAGAGAAAAGTATAACGCAGTTAAGACAAGAACTGTCGCTGTTAGAAGAATATAGAAGCGGGAACAGATCAACAAAAGTACCAATAAAGCTAGACGTAATAAAAGCAATGTGCAGTATTAGAACAGACCAGGATCTATCATGCACTATCGCAAATTAGCTAAAATTCTCAGCACAGGCAGGAAAAACTTAGAAGATACACAGATAAATATAAAGGAAAAATACAAAATAAGCAATTTATTCATGACCCATAAAAGTTTTACAGAAAATTGGGAAACATGGTAAAAGGAATTGAAAGACCACCAAAAAAAGAAATAGATACATTTTGGAGAAGTATTTATGAAGATCCTGTGGAACATAAAGATGCTAAATGGATACAAGACGTAAAAGAAAGCATAAGGAGTTTAAAGGTACAGGATATGAAATGGGATGAAGTAACAGCCAGAGAGATTGAAACAAAGTTAAGAAAAATTACTAATTGGAAAACCCCAGGCCCAGATGCAGTACCTAACTTTTGGTTAAAAGTATTAACATCTTTGCACGAAGATTTAGCTACGAGTAAGAACTATCTATATAAGCACCCTGAACAAACACCAACCTCACTAACAGAAAAACAATGCTCCTACTTAAGAGTGAACCTACAAGCTACCCTAAAAAACTACAGACCAGTAACCTTCCAATGACGTATAAACTATACACTGGAATTCATGCAGACAGAGTTTATAGTCACTTAGAAGAAAACTCAATTATTGTAGTAGAACAAAAGGGCAATAAAAAAAGTCATATGGACTAAAGGATCATTTGTTGTTAAAGTCAAAGTGGAGAACTGTCAAAAGGGGAAGAATCTAAGTATGGCATAGACTGACTATAAAAAAAATTGATAATACCCCACATTCATGGATAAAAGAGTGCTTAAAAATGTATAACATGCCTCCTTCACTGATCAACTGCATTATAGCGACCATGAAACAGTGGGAGATCACTTTGCAATTAAGCCACGCTAAAGGACAAATTATTATTCTAGGGATAACAATTCAAAGGGGGATATTCCAGGGTGACTCTCTGGTACCGCTGCTATTCTGTCTTGCCTTTAACCCATTAAGCTGTCTACTTAACAGCTTGGGCCATTGCTATAACTTGCCTACTAGAAAACAAGTGTAAAGACGTCTCATTTTCTCTTTGTCAGCAACTTAACTGCATAGCTCATCAGATGAGGAACTGAAAGCACAACTGCAAGTTATCAAAACTTTTTCAGATGATATAAGAATGTCATTTGGTCTTGATAAATGTGCAAAAGCAACCTTTAAAAGAGGAAAACTGCAGCACCAAGAATTTATTACATGTATAGGTCTGCAATTGTGGGACTCCATACATCTGCTGGCCTCACTAGACCCAAACGTAGTGAAAGTTTTGAAACGAGGAGAACAAATCTAAGATGACTGCTCTGCTTAACCTAGCAGAAGCATACCGGTTTCAAGCAGGAATGTTAATCAAACCAGTAGTAGTTAAAAATCAGGCAGCAACTGAATATGCCAAAAAAACAAAAGAATATAAGGTGAAGGACCAGATGAGAAGACAAGAAATGTGGAAAATGCATAAATATAGTTGCAAGTATAGAACACTTCTGGAAGAACCTAATGCTGATCAGAACGAATGCAGGAATGATTAAGGAGAGGCAAATTCAAACCAAGAGATGAAAGGTTAATATTGGCAGTCCAAGATAGTGGGCTACGTACACGCTGGTTTAGAAAGTCCATTGAACATGTGGTAGAAACAGACAAACGTATGTTTTGTAATACCAAACTGGAAACAGTGGCACATCTCATTACTGGTTATGACATACTAATGGCAGGACTGTATACTGAAAGGCATAACAATGTGGCAAGACTGTTGCACTGGGGATTCTGCAAACATTATGGTACTGAAGTGGCTGAAAAACACTGGAAATATGAACCACAAAGCATCATAGAAAATGATGAAGTCACCATCCCATGGGATCACCCATTGCCAACAGTTCAAGAGAGATGCTAGAAAATCAGACATAGTGGTCAATGAAAAGAAGACAAAAGTAGCACTGAGCATTGAAATCGCTACACAAAGTGACTACAATGTATTGCATACAGAGACGCACAAAATTATAAAATATCACGATTTGCAGGCAGAAATAAGAGCAATGTTGAAGAAAGACACCCAGACAGTTCCAACAGTAGTAGGAGCAATGGATCTTATAAAAAAGAATCTACAAGATATGCAACCCCATACAAGTTGCAAAAGGAGTCATTACTGGGCACACTGAGGGTGCTGCAAAGAGCACATCTGGCTAACATCAAAGACTGAAACAATATTAATTTCATGAACTTTAATCGTACTTTGACTTAGGAATGGGGTCCATTCCCGTCATGGTATTAGAAACCCAAAAGACTTGGAGAAATTAAAAAAAGAAAAAAAATCAGAGTGATTTATGTCAGTCGTATACTCCCTCTGCAAGCATAGGGTATGAAGGTGACAAAAGTGCCCCAGCAGAACTACAGTGACTTCAGGAAAAGGAAGAGAAGTAAAAAGATCAAAAAGGAGCCCCCCACCTCCATCAGAAAAGTGTCCAAACACAAAAAAATGAACAAAAGAAAGATATAAAGGAAAAGGGGGCATGAAGGAGGGCCCAAATACTGCAACAGTGAAAGTAGGACATCTATTATTATGGTAAGATCTTACACAACTGTACTGTGTCCTTCCTTATGACTACTGCAGTATTCCTTACATGTGTGAAATTACAAAAAAATACTAGAAGTGATGATAGGAGAAAGGTAAGGAAGAGCTGTCCACAAACTCATGGATGGCCCTGGCAAACCCTGCCCTGGCTCTGGAAATAGCATCCAACTTGTAATGTTTAGTAAACATATGAACAAAGGACTAAGTGTCAGCTTCTAGACTGTATCTTGTATGCAGACCCTTGAAAAAAGCCAGAGAAGAGGTAACTGCTCTAGTAGAATGAGCTTGAACTGGAGCAGTAAGCTGATTACCATAAAAATAATAGCAAAAAGAAATGTCCTTAGAAATCCAGAAGGAGATAGTAAAAGCCAAATCTAATGTTCTGGAACTAAAAGAAACAAAAGGCTGCTCAGATTTTCTGAAGACCTTTGTTTTGTCCAAATGATACCCGAGCTATGTGAATCCAAGGTGTAAAGCACCTTCTCAATTGCAGACTGTGGAGAAGGAAAGAAGGAAGGGAGCTGATTAGGCTGATTCAGGGACAAATCAGTAACCACCTCGAGCATAGAAGAAGGATTAGTAAGCAGATACCCTGTCCCTATGAAAAAATAAAAAGAGAGGAACTGCTATAAGAAAACCAATAAACAGGAAAAAAGCCCCAGCAAGCCGTAACCACCTTAAAACATTTAATGTGTTCCACAGCAAGCAAAGCACAACACAGCACACAATGATGACTCTGAAACTACTACCAGTTTGTTTTAGTCTCCAACTTCATCAGAAAAAAAATCTGATTTTTTTTTTTCTGATGAAGTTGGAGACTAAAACAAACTGGCAGTAGTTTCAGCATTATCATTGTGTGCTGTTTTGTGCTTTGCTTGGAACACATTAAATGTTTTAAGGTGGTTACGGCTTGCTGTGGAACACATTAAATGTTTTAAGGTGGTTAGGGCATGCTGGTGCTTTTTTCCTGTTCATTGGTTTTGTTTTGGGCACCTCATCCTCCAGACTAGGAACTGCCATAAGAGCCTTGAGTTCAGAAACACTCTTGGCTGAGGTAAGAGCCACTAACAAAATAGTCTTCCAGGTGCAGTGCTGCAGAGAGGAAGAAGGCTCAAAAGGGGTCTGAGTGAGTTCTTCAAGGACAAAATTAAGGTCCCAAGGAAGAGTAACAGGCTGTCTTGAATGCCTGAGTTGAAGGACATCTTTAAGAAACTGCTTGACCTCAAAACAAGAAGCCAAAGGAGGGTTCAAAGGCAGAAATTGCTGTCAAATGAGGTTTAACAGAATAATATGCTAAGACAACACTGAGCAATTCACACAAATAGGAAAGAAGCAAAGGGACCCCTATTGAAAAAGGGATCCTGTGCATACTTGAAACACCAAACAAAAACCTCTTCCATTTAACCACATTGGATTTTCTGGTAGTGGGTTTCCTGGCCTCTTGCAGAACCATAGGCATGTCCTCAGAAAACTGGTGTCCCAAGACAGATGAAAACCCTATCATCCAAAGTGTCAGCTGAAGTACGGACATGTGAGGATGAATGACAGACCCATTGCTATGTGTGAGAAAATCCATGTGGTCAGGTATCTTGTGATGATTGTCCCTGGCCAGCAGAAAGAAGGGGGAACTAGAGGTGTCTGAGCCAAGAGGGAGTCAACAGTACAATTCAGGTAGAGTCCTTCATAATCGTGAGCAGGACCCAGGAAAGCAGTGAAAGAGGAAGAAAGGCATAAGGCATACAGAACATCCCCTTCCAAGAAAAAGACATGGTATCTTCCTTCCAAGACAGAGGATTTTGAGCTCTGGAACAGAATAGAGGAAGTTGTCTGTTGAGAGAGGAGGCAAAGAGATACATTTGAAGAGTACCCCATCGATCTACAATGTCCAGAAACACCTCCCTGTGAAGCATCCATTTGTGAGATTGTCTTGGATCTGCTCAGAGGGTCTGCCACATGATTATGCTCGAATGAAATGTACACCACCTGAACAGTGATATGATGAAAGTTAGCAAAGTCCCAAGCCTTTAATACCAATCTGCAAGGATAAGACTTTGTGCCCTCTGATTGTTTAGGTACCACATGACTCTGGTGTTGTCTGTAAAAACCCTTAGAAAGCCTGGTACCCACAGAGCAAGGATGAAGACCCTCATCTTTATGATGCTGATATGGTCTGACATTGGGTGGAAGGGCCAGAGACCCTGAACTTTCAGATTGCTGGAAGGGGTTCCCACTCCAAAGAGGAGGGGTCTGTGAAGAGCTCCTGAGTAAGAGAAGGAAACTGAAAAGACAGACCCAAATTGAAAGAGATCTGTAAAATCCACCAATGTCTAGTTTGAGTCAGGGTAAAAGATGAATTGGAAATTCCAGAGGGTGGGAATGTTGGAGCCAAACCATCTTTGAGATACCAGTGGAACTTTTTCATGTGAAGTTTAACAAAGGGTATCATGGGAAAGGTGTATGCCATGAAACCCAGGCCTCTGAGAAATTCCCTGGCAGGAAGAACTGAGAGGAGAAGCAAAGACTTACAAGCAGTCATGTACAAAACCTTCAGAGGGGGAAGGGAAGCCAACACTGGAATGGTCTGAATTCTGCAACCCAGAAAGATGTGGTCCTGACAACGAGTCAGAATACACTTCTTGAGAATGACAGTAAAGCCCAGACTCTGCAGGAGGAGGAGCATAGCAAAGTGTAATTCCTAACATCTGGGATTGCCAGGAAGCCTGAAGAAGCAGCTCATCCAAATATGGAAATATCTGAATCCCCTGTAGCCAGCAGAAGGCCATCACAATAGCCAGACTTTTGGTGAACACCCCTCAGGGCCACAGAAAAAACAAATGGCAAAGTACAGAACTGTAAATAAGAGGAAAAAACAGAGAAAAGTAAAATATTCACAAAAAAGAGAATGAATGGGAATATGAAGGTGTGTTTTTTAGTAATACATGGACCAGAAAAACCTGAGGAAGCAAGGGAGGGAAAAGTATCTGAAGAGATGGCATCCTTAAAGAAGGCACTTTTAGGAAAGTATTGAGGCAGGAAAGGTCTAGAACGGGTTACCATGACCCTTTTTTTCTTGGGCACCAAGAACATTCTGGAACAGAACCCTGCTCCCTGGTGTGAAACTGGGACACAGTAAAAACTCCTTTGTTCCAAGAAACTCTACAAAATAACTGGAAAATGATAAAGTTGGCCTGGAAGAGGCTGAGGAAGGCCTGGGAAGGGACTTCCACACCATGAAATAAGTGTTAAATAATAGAAAGGCTCCAAGGGTCCTTGGTAATCTGTTGACAAACAGGTACAGGCAAAATGAACCTGAGAGATAAGGGAACCTGGCACATTATTTTGCTTTTGCCTCTTCTTAAAACTACTCAATTATATTTATTCTGCTCCATTTATTACTGCTTGGTAGTAGCCTGATTAAATTGTAACTGTTACTCTAAGCCTTTTGGTTTAAGCACTTGGGCTCCAGATCAGTTGTTTTACATTAAGAAGGTTTGTGGTCTGCACTGTTGTGGCAGGACAGGTAGCTTGGAAATTGCTGATTGAAGGCTCAGTGTCTGTTATTCTAAAAGGGTATTAGTTCTGGTTAATGCACTTGGGATTCAAGCCAGTTATTTTTCATTAAGAAGGTTTGTGGTCTGCACTCTTGTGGGAGGAGAGGCTAGATTCTGCCCTTCTGAGCTGGGAATTTCTGGTTAAAGGCTTATTGTGCCTGCTTATTTGAACTGTTCTTTCTGAAATTGATGTGCCTTCGTTGCTGTAGCATAGACTAGATTCAGGCATCCTGAATCTAGTTTTGTTTGTATAACTTGATCATTAATCCAGGCCATCTCTTTTGGAGAAGGTTCCACTGCATGCTAGTGGCAGGAGTGTGTAGTTAGAACTTGTCTAATTGACGACTGCTGGAACACAGCTCAGTTTTGAGCTTTTTTTACTGGTTAATTGGGTAATTGTTTAAATCAGTTTGCTCGTTTCTATTGTTATATAAAAATGCAATTTATTAATTTGCTTTTATGGTATTTGTGTTTCTTCCTACTTTATTTTGCTTTTGCTGCTTCATCCAATTGTCCAAGATGCACTTGAATTGGACTGGGGAGGAACTCTGCTTCACATGGATGGAGAGCCTGTTCCATAGACAGGGTAGTCTCTGGGATACATACCTCTCTCTCAAGCAGGTCCTATTTATATCACAGGCAAGGTTCAGGTCTTACCATTCCAGTATTTCTTGTCTGCACTGACAGAGCTTTCCCCCACCTAAACCTATGCATCTCAAACTCACTCCAAGCACCCTTCACTAGCTCCGTACCCTTTCTTTCTTCACTAACCAGCAACAAGCAGAATATAGATGCACAGGATTTGTAACAAATGTCAAACTTACTGACTGTATCTGTTTATATTTGCAGGACCAATACATCCCTGGCTATGATCTTGCTGACCAGCATTCAAATCAGCAGCTCAGGCACTTGACAGAGCTGGCAATGGAGGATGAACATGTCTGTCCTGGAGAAATGGTAGGGGCCGAGCTAAACACAATCAGGTCCAGTCCAAATCATTGCCTGATGGCATTCATTAGTGTGTGTGTGAGGGGAGTACGTACACACACACACACACACACACACACACACACACACACACACACACACACACACACACACACACACACACACACACACAAGGTTGTAACTGGTCCCTGCTATGGATAGCTCATCCACTCCCATGGTTTCTTGTATGATGGTCCCTCTGGATAGCTCTTAGGCCAGTACTGTACTAGGATAATCAAACAGATAATGTCCCACTGGAGAAACTTGCAAGCCTACAGGTATTGGGACAGACAAAGTACAGTTTTGTACACTTACCATAAATGTAGATGTTCGAGTGTATTCACTGTTGCAGTCATTACATGTGGGTAATCTGCTGGTAGATTGCCCTCAGTTGGCCTGATTAACAAAGTCATGGGTCCTGCGTCGGTTGCTGTCCCTTCTTCCTTGACGTCAGGGGTATAAAACATGCAGCTGATGCCATTACATCAGTTTTTCTTGCCCCAGATGTCAGGTGCCCTCCTAATGGGGAGCAAATAAACACAAAAACACAAATGTATACCTTCAACCAAAAGCAAATACACCAAAAAGGCGTTTAAGCATAGTAAAGGAAAGTAGAGGTATAGCCAGAAAAAACTAGGGGGCTGGAGGGAGGATAACCAGGACTGCAACAGTGAATACACTCGAACATCTACGTTTATGATAAGTGTACACAACTGTACTATGTTCTTTGTGTTTCACTGTTGCAGTCATTACATTTGGGTAGATTCCCAAAGCTATGGTTGGGAGGAGGAGTTTATACAGCATTAGGGCCTGCTATAAGGCCCTGCAAGACAGCAGTGACAAAGCCAGTTCTGGATTTAGAGAAAATTGGTAAATGATAATGCTTGGTGAAAGTATGTACAGAACTCCAGGTAGCAGCTTCTAGGATATCCCTGGTAGGAACACCTCTGAGAAAGGCTGCAGAAGTAGATGCACCCCGGGTGGAGTGACATCTGATCCCCTGGGGAATAGGTTTTCCATGGTGCTTATAGCAAAAATGAATGCAATGGCTTATCCATTTAGAAATGGTTTGTTTTGATATAGCCTTCCCCTCTGCCCCTGCAGCAAATGCTACCAACAATTGTTCAGATTTTCTTCGAGATTTAGTCCTGTCCAAGTAGAATCTAAGTTGTCTGTGCACATTTGAGGAATGCAGTACCCATTCCCCTTTGTTCTGTGGATTGGGAAAGAAGGTTGGCAAGTGAATGGACTGATTAAGAGCCACACTGGAAACCACCTTGGGCATGAAGGATGGATTGGTCCTGAGAAATACCCTGTCCTCATGAAAGATGATGAAAGGCTCCACTGCCATAAGGACCTGTAATTCAGATATCCTTCTAGCTGAAGTGATTGCTAAAAGGAAGGCTGTTTTCCAAGAAAGAAATTAAGTCTGCAGTAGCAGCTGGCTTGAAAGGAGGTAGAGTGAGTTTCTCCAAAACAAAGTTAAGGTCCTAGGCAGGGGTAGGAGCTCTCCTGGGTGGTCTCAAGTTTTTTGTCCCTCTGAGGTACTGCTTGAGCAGAGAATGAGAGAAGAGGGGTGGTTCTGTGTTAGTGAGCTGAAATAGCTAAGGCGTAGATTTTAATGGAGGAAAAAGACAGGCCCTTGTGAAGCATCTCAGTTAGGTATTGCAAAATCTTGAGGTAAACTGGGCACTGCTGTGCTCATCCCCAAAGATTGTTTCCAGGCACGGAATCTTTTCCAATTGTCAGCATAAGATTTTCTAGTACTAGGTCTCCTCGCCTCCAAGATGACATCCATCACAGGTTTGCAGAGGGATGATAAGGGTGAATTTAAGTGATTAGCCAGGCTGCAAGGATTAATGTTGGAAGCTGAGGGTGCAGAATTTGGTTCTCCTGCTGAGACAGCAGGGAAAGGGTCTGAGGCAGGTGCCATGGAGATGTTTGCGACACACTGCACAGGAGAGGGTACCAGTGTTGGCGCAGCCAGTCGGGAGTAATCAAAATCATCCTTGGTTTGTCCTGTTTGACTTTTAGTAGAACTTTGGAGAGCAGAGGCAGAGGGGGAAAGGTGTACACTGATAGTTTTTTCCAGCTGAAGAACAGAGCATCCACTTTCCAGGCTTGTTTGTGGGGAGTACTTGTGCAAAACTTGTCCAACTGGTAGTTCTGGGGGGAGGCAAATAGATCTATGTCTGGGCTCCCCCATTCGCTTGTCAACATGTTGAAAATCCGTGGTTCCAGTTTCCACTCGTGTGGGTCCATGAGGTTTCTGCTTAGTCCGTCTGCCAGTGTATTCAATTTTTCTGGCAGGAATTGAGCTTGAAGGTGCACTTGGTAGCTCAAGGCTGTGTTCCACAATGCCATGGCTAGTCTGCAGAGGGGGTAGGAATGTGTACCCCCCCTGCTTGTTTATGTACCAATTAACCATGGTGTTGTCCATCTTTACCATTAGTTTTCCTGGAAGAATGTAGTCCTTGAAGGCTGTCAGAGCATTCTGTACAGCTAACATTTGTTTTTGATTGATGTGTAGGTGCATTTGATTTGGGTTCCATTTGCCCTGAATGCACTTCCCTGCCAGGTGAACCCCGCCCATGCATAGTCTGATGCATCTGTAGTTAGGGTTTGGGTGGCAGGGGGTAGTGTGAATGGTAGTCCCTTGTTTTGGTGGCAGGCCTCTGCCCACCATAGGAACTCCAGGCATAGGCAAGGTATGATAGGAATCATTGTTTCCAGGCTGTGACAATGTTGACTCCATAGACTATTTAGATACTACTGTAGTTTCCTCATATGCAGTCTTGCATATGGAATTAGAAGAATGCAGGGGCTATGAACCCCAAGGCTTGCAGTATTTGTCTTGCAGATAGCAGGGTTTTTGTGGCCACTTGTTTGAAGTAAGTTACCAAATTAATTTGCTTTTCTGGCATGAGGAAAGCCATCTGGGCAGTTGTATTCAAGCTTGCACCCAGGAATGTAATCTGTTGACAGAGTACCAGTTGTGATATCTTTTCGTTTATGGTGTACCCCAGGCAAGTTAGAACCCTTTTTACAAACGTCAGATGATTTAAAAGTATGCCCTGGTTTTCTGCCTGAATTAGACAATCGTCCAGGTATGGATATATTTGAATATTTCTTTGCCTGCAAAATGCAATAACTAGAGCCAGGCACTTTGTGAATACCCTGGGCACAGTAGACAAGCCAAAGGGTAGTGCAGAGAACTGATAATGCAAGTAGCCTGCTTTGAAGCGTAGGTATCTTCTGCAAAGTTCCCTGTCTGGGATGTGCAGGTATGCTTCTTTTAAATCTAGAGTTGCCAACCAGGCATCTTTGCCTAGCATAGGAAGTAAGTGGTGAAGAGTCAGCATCTTGAATTTTGGAATCTCCAGAAAGGTGTTTAGAGTAGACAAGTCCAGGATTGGATGCCATGATTTGTCTTTTCTGGGTACCAGAAAAATCCTGGAATAGAACCCTTGTCCCTTTTCCTCTTCTGGTACCAACTGAATAGCCCCCATGCTTAAGAGGGAAAGTAATTGTTTTTGAGTCTCTGTCCACTGATTTGGGGGCAGGTTTGGCCACCCGTTTGGTGTTGGCAATGTGTGGAAATAAAATCTGTATCTCTGGGACACTATATTTAAAACCCATTTCCTGGGCTATGAGTTCCCAGTTCTTTGCATGAAGAGCAATCTTTCCCCCAAAAGGGATGGTTAAAAGATAAGTGCTTGGGAATTTTAAAAGGAAGTCATTGAGACTGTTTACCATGGGGGGAGGGTGTCTTGTTATTTCCAGATTTGGAAGTGGAGGCCCCCAACTGCTTAGTTCCGAGAGTCCCCTGGGACTGAAACCTGGGGTTTTTGCTCTGTCGGGGTTTGGCTTGAGAGGATCTGGAAGGGGCTGGAAAGGACCATTTCTTAGTAGGCCAGTGCCTACTAAATCTTGGTGGTTGCACTTGTAAAAAAAATGTAACAGTTTGCATAGATTTAGTTTTATCTTCCATCTTTTTAAGAACTTCCTCAGCCTTATTGCCAAACAGGCTGTCCTGATTTAAAGGAGCATCCAACAATTTAGCTTTAACATGATCAGGCAAAGATTGCTCCTTAAGCCAAGCATGCCTTCTAAGCACAGACCCAGTAACAGCAGCCCTGCAAGAGGCCTCTAAAGAATCAAAACCACATTGCAAAGTACATTTTCAAAATTGTTCAGCAGAATGCATTAAATCCTGTAAATCTTTATTTTCCATACAGTCAGGAATCAACATCATTTTCTGTTTAAGCAGTCCAATAATATGCTGTTGATATTTTAACATATGAAATTGTCAGTTTAAAGCTATGATTGCCAAGGTTGCAGAAGTATAAACCTTTTTACCCCATCTATCCGGCGCCCTGGAGTCTCTATCAGAAGGGGTAGGATTTTTAGCAGTAGAAGCCTTAATGTCCTTGGGCCCTGGAGAAATGGTTTCTGGATCTGCAACAGGATTTTTGAAAAGGAACATGTGGGACTCGGGAACCCTGTAGTATCTTGTCAGGTTTACTAGGAGCTGGAGGCAGGGAATCAGGGGCCAAACTGGATTCCGAGAAAACAACAACAATGTCTAGTACAGGAGGTATAGCCAAAGGCCTATGCTGAGGTAGAAGAAGGAAATCCCTAAGCCTCTTTTTTGAATTTAATCAGAAAATTCCTGGCTTTCCCACTGGAAATGCTCCCTTAAAGTATGTAAAGTTTCCCCAAAAGAATAATCCTCAGGAGGGGAAGCAGAGGGAATGGAATCCTCTGCATCAGAATCCTCATAAGTAGGTATGGACAAATCCAGGTCATTAGAAGAGTCAGAAGAAACAGAATCCTGCTCAGAGGATTCATAATCAAGCTCAGCCCTAGGCCTCTTGGGGGGGGGGGGGGTTGACTACCCCTGATTAGTGTAATTATATCTTCAGCCATTTTTATAATTTGTTTTTTAGGCATAAGGGCCTGAACATGTGGCCTGGGCGTCGTTTATTTAGACATGGATCGAGATTTAGGCCTTAGTAATGAAGGCGGTGTCAATTTAATATGCAAGTTTGTAGGCCTGAATACACCCTCAGAAGCCGGTGCCTGCACAGCGGGTCCAGACCAAGGTAGAGACATCCACAGGTTCCATAGGTGAAGTAGCTCGTGGCATACCGGACTCCAAATGGGTCTCAGTAGAGGCCTGCGAATCAGAAATAGTGGGTATCAGGGGCTGCAAAAGCGCCTCACTGAGTATCGGCGAACTGGCGACTGGCTTAGGAGAAGCGGCGTCGGCAGTTTTGGACCTCGGCGGCCTGTCTCTATCTTTATCTTTGCGTTTTTTCGGAATCCCGGTAGTCGGATGGCTAACTGACATTTCTGGATAATTAAACCGAGAACTGAAATATTTAGAGGCAAAAATGTATCGACGACGGATAGTGCGCTGATTAAATAAAGCACAAAACTGACAGCAAGGTACGTTGTGGTCAGGGCCTAGGCAAGGAATACAGTTTGAATGAAAATCTTTAAGAGATATTTTCTTTTCACAAGTAATGCAATTATTAACTTTTATAGACATCGGTAAGGAGCAAGAAAGAGTTTCCCCAACGGGGTACTTAGCTTTAAGTTGAAGATTTTGGTTCTGAAACTCGAAAATGAAAATTTCAGGAGTCAGCCGACCGGCACATGCAAACTGCTTCTGCTTCAGGCACTGCAAGGCAAGAAAGACTGATATAATGGCATCGGCTGCATATTTTATACCCCTAACGACCTGACGTCATGGAAGAAGGGACAGCAACCGACGCAGGACCCAAGACTTTGTTAATCAGGCTGACTGAGTGCAACCTGCCAGCAGATTAACCAAATGTAATGATTGCAACAGTGAAACACGAATAAAACGTACCCGCAGGATTGCATTTCCTGTAGCACACCTACCATAAGTACTATAATGTGTTATGTTAGCATTATTGGACATTTCTGCTAATTGTTCATTACAGTAGACTATTTTCACTTGCAAATCACTGTATTACATTGATGTTATACTTGTCATTCTTTGTAACTAGATCATGACTGAAAAGAGGCCCAGTTAACATACCTACTAAATACATAAAACAATCTAACATGATCACCTCTATGATCCATTTCCTACTCTGCTGCTGATTCTACTTCTCCACCCCCTACTGAGCTTCATCTAGCTTCCTGTGAATTGCATACGCAAAATGCAAGCACTGTCGAGAAGTCACATAACTTGCAAAGCATTACATCATAAGCAGAACTCCAACAGGATTTCAGCCTAATTCCTGCATGCCAGGTTCGACGTTCTTACTTTAAGCTGCATCTCCCCTTAGATTTCCAAATTGAAAACAAGCAAGCAAATATCAACACAAAAGGATCTTTCTCTACACCCTGTTTACATTCCTGACACTGCTGCTAAATGCGACTCGGTAACTGCAATGATGCTGGCTACAAAAGGGAAAATCCTACATACAGTCATTTAACCGCAGCTGTCAATGAGTTATGCTTAAACTAATTTATAAGCCTACCAATATTAAATTTAGACAAGTAATTCAATCCTACGCTAAGGAGCCATAGTCAAACTACAATAACAACTAACAGTACAAATCTCCACGTTAATAGTTCCAGTCTGTTAACACTACTAAACATCATATAAGACACAGTACTACTGATAATGTTTGCAGCACCAAGTTTCTTGAAAGCTAAAACTGCGATATTTATGGAGTGACTAAACATGACTACTTCACAAATGCTGGCTATTGAGACTATGTACTGGCTCACAGCTACAACTCAAGCACAAATAGAAGACTACATGCCATTTCTGAAGACTGTAGGACAACATAGAAATTAATTCTGTAAAATGCAGTGTGCATCTTAGAGAGTGCCTGCACTAATCTCACTTCTCAGCACCAAATCCTTTTCTGAAAAGCATACATATGAAAGGCAGGAAACCGGTAGTTATTAAGACAACAGAAACTGTGAAAGTATTTCACTTGAAATCCTATAAAGGAAGGTCAAGAGAACTCAGATAATGGAAGGAGTGAGGTATTACAGTAAAAACTGTCGCAAGCAACCAGCCAGGTGGAAGAGGGGGATAAAACCATGACTACGATCCAATCAACCCAAGTCCAATTAGCAGTCCTGGCATCTGACACCACTGAGAGGGAGGACTGGCATGCCTATCCTGGGGAAGATATGCCCGTGTATTTCTAGTGGAGCTCCGACATACTAAAGCTCTGAGAGATGAGACAGGACCAGGGGGCAGAAGGACAGAACAGTTGTGGCCAGTCTTAGGGTCTGGGGTAGGGTATGCATTCAAGGCTCTTCTCCTCACTGTATGTGGAGGCACAGCATACAACTAGTAAAAAAAAAAGCCAGCCTGTCCACAGTATGATGATCCCACCTCCCCCGTTCCTCTGCAGGGCATGTGGGGTTGAATTGCAAAGCTCATGGTGAGGCCCATTTAGTCTGGAGAAATGGGACTACCTGGCAAAGGATTACATCAGGGTACACCAGAGGGAAATGGTAAGACAGTGAAGGAACTACAGAGGGAGTTACAGGATCCAAAGTTAGTTGAGAGCTAGGTTACAGAAAGCACTTCATGGGAAGTTTCTGACAATGGTGCAGGCATCTATACAATGCACTTTCCTGGGGATGAATGAGACAGACATCTGTAAAGGAGGTATTGCTCTTAGTGATGTAAAGTGAGGACGGGGACCTCTGATCTGATGAATGAAGAATAACAGAACCTTCTTACCTACTGGTCCTAAAAGGACCAGACCACTATCTTTTTGATCCAAATCTACTTCTACTGCAGCTCAAAAATCTGAAGGATAGAAATCTGTAATGAGCACTTGGAAACCCTTTATCCAGCCTGAAGGTCTTGTTCACTTCAACTGAGGCATGGCTAAAAGCTGGTAAATGGATCCCACATCACAACGTCTGCCTCCGATTGCATACCACAAAAGGTGGATACTGATAAAAGGCCACAGGATCAGAGCAAACGAGGTAATGCCTGATCAGGCCTGAGTCTGGCATCCTCACGCCTCAAGAGGACTGTCAGGGTCACAATGGTCTTGCACTTTATCTGCTATTGTTTTACTGCCATTTTTTTAGCTTTTCAATCTTTCAAAGTATTTGCTCCTTCAGTGAAGCATTCTGCTTGTGGCCCCTGGATGATACTTCAACAGTGGCATCCTTCAAACTGTGAAATAGTTCTCCCTTATGTTTTAAATGAGCATCCCACCTTGAAGGACGTGAGACAACCCAATTTGCTTACATAGTGTTAACATACTGAACCAAAACAAAATTAAATTACTTTATCATCAAACTGAGTTTTCACCAGTTACATCCAGGTCACAAGGGCCTACAGCTCATGAGCACTGGGCCTGAGTAGCTGATAGGGGATAAGAGAAGTGAGCAGCTGATCCTGGCTTATAAACCCTAAAGACAGGGTAAGTAGTTCAGTACCCTGTAGTGCTGACGCCTGGCAGAATCCCAGTATAAAAATAAGCACCACAAAGCAGAACACAGATGCTCTGGCCTGCCAAGCAGAGTGAAGTGCTGTAAGCTGCATTCCAGTATATATATATATATATATATATATATATATATATATATATATATATATATATATATATATATATATATATATACACACACATACACACACATACACACACACAAAGGGAAAAAGATCACACAGACAAACCATTCAAGAAAGTAATGGCTCTAGCTTGGCTGAGTCTGTGCAATATCTTAAACCACCTGTAGTGGAGACCCATGGGATATATGCAATTGACTCTTTAGGGATGTACCAGTGTTTCAGCTACCTAACTTCACAATCCCCATGACATTTTACATTTTAAGTTTTTATGGGTACATTCAGGCCAATAAACACAATACCCACTAGCTGCAGACTTCCCGTGTTTTGTGGACTAAAGAGAGTTTCATTTATTAAAAGTACCCCATGTTATACGCACACACACACACACACACACACACACACACACACACACACACACACACACACACACACACACACTAGTACAGTTGTGTACACTTACCATAAATGTAGATGTTCGAGAGTATTCACTGTTGCAGTCATTACATTTGGGAGTAATCTGCTGGCAGGTTGCCCTCAGTCAGCCTGATTAACAAAGTCTTGGGTCCTGCGTTGGTTGCTGTCCCTTCTTCCATGACATCAGGTTGTCAGGGGTATAAAACATGCAGCCGACGCCATTACATCAGTTTTTCTTGCCCCAGATGTCAGGTGCCCCCCCAGATGGGGAGCAAAAAATATATGTATATATCTATGCATATAATTTAAAACACAAAAAATATACCTCCAAACAAAAGCAAATACATCAAAAAGGTTTTTAAGCATAGTAAAAGAAAGGAGAGGTATAGTAATTGAAAAACAGGGGGCTGGAGGATGGGTAACCAGGACTGCAACAGTGAATACACTCGAACATCTACATTTATGGTAAGTGTACTCAACTGTACTATGTTCTTCGTGTTTCACTGTTGCAGTCATTACATTTGGGTAAAATCCCAAAGCTATGGTTGGGAGGATGGAATTATACAGCATTAGGAGCAGCTATAAGGCCCTGCAGGACAGCAGTGGCAAAGCCATCTCTGGATTTAGAGAAGAGAGGTAAATGGTAATGTTTGGTGAGTGTATGAACTGAGCTCCAGGTAGCAGCTTCTATAATGTCCCATGGTAGGAACCCCTCTGAGAAAGGCTGCAGAGGTAGATGCAGCCCTGGTGGAATGAGATCTGATCCCCTTGGGGATAGGTTTACCATGGTGCATGTAGCAGAAACAAATACAATGGCTTATCCATTTGGAAACAGTCTGCTTTGAAATAGCCTTTCCCTCAGCCCCTGCAGCAAATGCCACCAGTAGTTGTTCAGATTTTCTTAGAGATTTCGTCCTGTTTAAGTAGAATCTAAGTTGTCTGTGTACATCCAATGAATGCAGAATCCGCTCACCTTTGTTCTGTGGATTGGGGAAGAAAGTTGGCAGATGAATGGTCTGATTAAGAGCCACACTGGATACCACCTTAGGCATGAAAGATGGACTGGTCCTGAGAGCCACCCTGTCCGGATGAAAAATAATGAAAGGCTCCACTGCCATAAGAGCCTGTAATTCTGAAATCCTTCTAGCTGAAGTGACTGCTAAAAGGAAAGCCGTTTTCCAGGAGAGAAATTTTAGGTCTGCAGTAGCAGCTGGCTCAAAAGGAGGGAGAGTGAGTTTTTCCAAAACAAAATTGAGGTCCCAAGCATGAGTAGGTGCTCTCCTGGGAGGTCTTAAATTTTTGGCCCCTCTGAGATACTGCTTTAGCAGTGGATGAGAGAAGAGGGGAGGTTCTGTGTTGTAATGAGCTGAAATGGCAGAGGCATGGATTTTTATGGAAGAAAAGGATAGGCCCTTGTGAAGCAATCCTTTCCATTTGTCAGCATAAGATTTTCTAGTACTAGGCCTTCTAGCCTCCAAAATGACATCCATCACAGGTTTGCTGAGGGATGCCAAGGGTGAAATGTATGGAGCAGAGTGTGTAGAATTTGGTAGTTCTGCCGAGACAGAAGGTAAGGTGTCTGAGGCAGGTGTCATGGAGGAAGGTGTGACACATTGCACAGGAGTGGGTACCAGTGTTGGCGAGGCCAGTCTGGAGCAATCAGAATCTTTTTTTTGCCCAGTTTGACCTTTAGTAGAACTTTGGAGAGCAGAGGCAGAGGGGGAAAAGCATAGACCGAAAGGTTTTTCCAGCTGAATGATAGAGCATCCACTTTCCAAGATTTTTTGTGATGAATTCTTGTGCAGAATTTCTCCAACTGATAGTTCTGGGGTGAGGTAAAAAGATCTATGTCTGGGCTCCCCCATTTGCATGCCAGCATGCTGAAAACTTGTGGTTCCAGTTTCCATTCGTGTGGGTCCTTAAGATTTCTGCTTAGTTTGTCTCCCAGAGTATTTAGTTTTCCTGGCAGGGATTGAGCGTGTAATTGTATTTGATAGATCAAGGCCGTGTTCTACAATGCCATGGCTAGTCTGCAAGGGGGGTAGGAATGTGTACCCCCCTGCTTGTTTATGTAATACATAACTGTGGTGTTGTCTGTTTTTATCATTAGTTGTCCTGGATGAAGGTAGTCCTTGAAGGCTGTCAGTGCATTCTGTACAGCTAGCATCTCGTTCTGACTGATATGTAGGTGCATTTGATTTGGGCTCCATTTGCCATGAATGCACTTCCCTGCCAGATGAGCCCTCCCCAAGCATAGTCTGATGCGTCTGTAGTCAGGGTTTAGGCGGCAGGGGGTGGAGTGAATGGCAGTCCCTTGTTTTGGTGGCAGGCCTCTGCCCACCATAGGAACTCTAGTTGCAGGCAAGGTGTAATAGGAATCATTGTTTCCAAGTTGTGACAATGTTGACTCCATACACTTTTTAAGTACCACTGAAGTTTCCTCATATGCAGTCTTGTATATGGAATTAGAAGAATGCAGGAGGCCATGAACCCCAAGGCTTGCAGAATTTGTCTTGCAGATAGCAGGGTTTTTGTGGCCACTTGTTTGAAGTAAGTCACCAATTGAATTTGCTTTTCTGGCGTAAGGCAAGTCATCTGGGCAGTTGTATTCAAGCTTGCACCCAGGAATGTAATTTTTCGAGAGGGTACCAGTTGTGATTTCTTTTCGTTTATGGTGTACCCTAGACAAGTTAGAACTCTTTTTACAAACGCCAGATGCTTTAGAAGAATGTCCTTGTTTTCTGCCTGAATTAGACAATCGTCCAGGTATGGATATATTTGAATATTTCTCTGCCTGCGAAATGCAATTACTGGTGCCAGGCACTTTGTGAAGACCCTGGCCACAGGCGATAAGCCAAAGGGCAGTGCAAAGAACTGGTAATGCAAGTAGCCTGCTTTGAAGCGGAGGTATCTTCTACAAGATTCTCTGATTGGGACATGCAGGTAAGCCTCTTTTAAGTCTAGAGTTACCAACCAGGCATCTTTGCCTAGCATAGGTAGTAACTGTTGAAGAGTCAGCATCTTGAAATTTGGAATGTCCAGAAATGTGTTTAGAGTGGGTAAGTCCAGAACTTGATGCCATGATTTGTCTTTTCTGGGTAGAGGAAAAGTCTGGAATAGAAACCTTGTCCCTTTTCCTCTTCTGGTACTGGTTGAATAGCCCCCATGTTCATGAGGGATAGAAAGTACAGTTATGTACACTTACCATAAATGTAGATGTTAGTGTGTATTCACTGTTGCAGTCATTACATTTGGGTAATCTGCTGGCAGGTTGCCCTCAGTCGGCCTGAATTCCAAAGTCTTGGGTCCTGCGTCGGTTGCTGTCTCCTCTTCCATGACGTCAGGTCGTCAGAGGTATAAAACATGCAGCTGATGCCATTTTCTTTAGTTTTTCTTGCCCCAGATGTCAGGTGCCCATAAAAAGGTAGCAAAAATATATATATGTATGTATACATGCATCAATATAAACTTTACCTTCATCTACAAGCAAATACACCACATAGGTTGTAGAGGATAGATAAAGAAAGATAAACTCCAGAATGACAGGGGGATGGCGGGTGGGTAACCTGGACTGCAACAATGAATACACTCAAACATCTACATTTATGGTAAGTGTACACAACTGTACTATGTTCTTCGTGTTTCACTGTTGCAGTCATTACATTTGGGTAGAATCCCAAAGCTATGGTTGGGAGGCTGGAGCTAAACAGCATTAGGTGCAGCTATAAGGCCCTGGAGAACTCCAGTGGCAAAGTAGAGTAGAGAGGCAAATGATAATGCTTTGTAAAGGTGTGAGCAGAACTCCAAGTAGCAGCCTCTAGAATGTCTTTGGTTGGTACTCCTCTGAGAAAAGCTGCTGAAGTAGATGCAGCTCTGGTGGAATGAGACCTAATGCCCTTGGACACAGGTTTACCATGATGTAAGTAGCAGAAACGGATGCAGTGGGTTATCCACTTTGAAACTGTCTGCTTTGAAATAGCCTTTCCTTCTGATCCTGCAGCATATGTCACTAGTAATTGCTCAGTTTTTCTTAGAGCATTAGTCCTGCTCATGTAGAATCTTAGCTGTCTGTGTACGTCCAAGGAATGCAGAATTCTCTCCCCCTTTTTCTGCGGATTTGGATAAAAGGTTTGGCAAATGAATTGTTTGGTTAAGAGCCACACTGGAAACCACCTTAGGTATAAATGTTGGATTTGTCCTCCGAGACACCCTGTCTTGGTAAAATATGATAAAAAGGCTCTACAGCCATGAGGGCCTATAGCTCTGAAACTCTTCTTGCTAAAGTAATTGCTAGTAGCAGAGCTGTTTTCCATGATAAGAACTTTATATCAGCAGTAGCAGCTGGTTCAAATGGGGGCAGGGTGAGCTTTTCCAACACATAATTGAGGTCCCATGCAGGTAATGGTGATCTTCTAGGAGGCCTTTAACTTTTAGTTCCTCTAAGATACTGCTTTAGTAAAGGATGAGAAAAGATTGGTGGCTCTGTATTGTAATGAGCCAAAATGGCAGAGGCATGGATTTTAATTGATGAGAAAGATAGGCCTTTGTCAAGCATCTCAGTTAAGTACTGTAATATCTGAGGAATATTTGGTTCTGCTGTATCAGTTCCTTGTGCTTGATTCCAAGCACAGAATCTCTTCCATTTATCAGCATAAGATTTTCTAGTACTAGGCCTTCTGGCTTCCAAAATGACATCCATCACAGCTTTACTGAGAGGTGTTGTTTGTATAACTACATATCAGCCATGCTGCCAGGTTCAGTGCCTGGAGTTGACTGTGCAGGATCTGATTGTTTTGCTGGGACAGTAGTTGAGGTCTTTGAGGTAAGGTCCAAGCTGGGTATTGAGACAAGTTCCTTAGGACTGGGTACCAGTATTGGCGGGGCCAGTCCGGGGAAATTAGTATCATCTTTGGTTTCTCTTGTCTGACTTTTAGGAGGACCTTGGGAAGAAGAGGCAGAGGAGGAAAGGCGTAAACTGAAGGACAGGGCGTCTACTTTCCAGGCATATTGTCTGTGATAAGTCCTTGTGCAGAATCTTTTCAATTGATAATTTTGAGGCGAGGCAAACAGATCTATGTCTGGGGCTCCCCCATTTCTCTATTATCATGCTGAAGACTTGTGGATTTAGTTTCCACTCGTGAGGATACATAAGGTTTCTGCTTAAATCGTCTGCCAGAGTATTTTGCTTTCCTGGCAGGAATTGAGCTTGAAGATGTATTTGGTAGGTCAAAGCTGTGTCCCACAGTGCCATGGCTAATCTGCAAAGGGGGTAAGAGTGTGTGCCCCCTTGCTTGTTTATATACCACATGACAGTGGTGTTGTCCGTCTTTATCAGTAGTTGTCCTGGATGAAGTAAGTCCTTGAAGGCTGTTAGGGCATTTTGAACAGCTAGCATCTCTTTCTGGTTGATACGTAGATGCATTTTCTTTGGGGTCCATATGCCCTGAATGCATCTTCCTGCCATGTGGGCCCCCCAGGCATAATCTGAAGCGTCTGTTGTTAAGGTTTGGCTGGCAGGGGGTAGAGTGAAGGCCCGTCCCATGTTTTGGTGACATGCCTTTGCCCACTATAGAAACTCCTGTTGTCGGCAGGGAATGAGAGGAATCATTGTTCCAGACTGTGATAATGTTGACTCCATAAACATTTTAGGTACCACTGAAGTTTCCTCATATTCAGTCTTGTATATGGAATTACTAGGATGCAGGATGCCATGAAGCCCAAAGCCTGCAGAATTTGTCTTGCAGATAACTGGGGTTTTGTTGCCATCAGTTTGAAGTAAGTAGTCAGTTGCCTTTGCTTGTCTGGCGCGAGGTAAGTCATCTGGGCAGTTGTATTCAAGCTTGCACCCAGGAATGTTATCTTTGAGAAGGTTGTGATTTCTTTTTGTTTATTGTGTACCCTAGGCATGTTAGAAGCCTTTCCACAAATGCCAGGTGTTGAAGAAGAATGTCCTTGTTCTCTGCTTGAATGAGACAGTTATCCAAATAAGGGTATATTTGTATACTTCTTTGTCTGCAAAATGCAATTACTGGTGCCAGGCACTTTGTAAAGACCCTGGGCGCAGTAGATAAGCCAAAGGGCAGTACAGAGAATTGGTAATGCATTAAGCCAGCCTTGAATCTGAGGTATCTTCTGCACGATTGTCTTATTGGGACATGTAGGTATGCCTCTTTTAGGTCTAATGCCACCAGCCAAGCATTCTTGCCCAGCATGGGCAGAAGCTGCTGCAAAGTCAACATTTTGAATTTTGGAATGTCCAGGTATGTGTTCAAAATCGATAAATCCAGTATTGGCCATCCTTTCTGGGTACCAAGAACAGTCTTGAGTAAAAACCTTGTCCTTTTTTCCTGTTCTGGTACTGACTGAATGGCCCCCATATCCATGAGGGACGTAACCTGTTTCTGTGCCTCTGCCCATTGATTTTTTGGCAGATCTGGCCAACCATTTGCCATTGGCAGAGTGTGGAAATGGAATCTGTATCCCTGTGATACTATGTTTAGTACCCACTTGTCCTGGGTTATTAACTGCCAATTTTGAGCAAAAAGTGCTAATTTTCACCCTTAGGGCATCTGGATTTGCCCCTTTGAGCTCTGTCTGACACATGAAAGGACCAATTTTTTGTAGGCCAGTGTCTACTGAATCTTGGTGGCTGCACTTGTAAGTTTGCATAGACTTAGCTTTGTCTTCCATTTTCTTTAAAGCCTCTTCTGCCTTAATACCAAACAGAGTATCATGTTGTAAAGGTGCATCTAGCAATTTAGCTTTAACACGATCAGGTAAATTTTGTTCTTTTAGCTAGACATTCCTCCTAATCACCGATCCAGTAACTGCAGCCCTGCAGGAGGCCTCTAAGGAATCAAAACCACATTGCAAAGTATGCTTTCCAACATGTTCAGCTGCATGCAATAATTCCTGCAATTGTTTATTTTCTGCACATTCAGAAATCATCATTTTCTGTTTCAGCAATCCCATAACATGTTGTTGATACTTAAGCATATGAAATTGACAGTTTAAGGCCCTGATTGCTAAGGTAGCAGATGTATAAACCTTTTTTCTCCATCTGTCCAGTGCCCTTGAATCTCTGTCAGAGGGGTAGGATTTTTTTGTTGTTGAGGCCTTAACTCCCTTTGGACCCTGTGAAATAGTTTCAGGATCAGCAGCAGGGTTTCTAAATAAGAATTTATGTGAGTCAGGGACCCTGTAATATCTATCAGGCTTACTGGGAGCCAGAGGTAAAGAGTCAGGGGTCAAGCTTGACTCCGAAAACACATCATCCACAATGTCTAAAGCAGGGGGAAATGGTTAAAGGCCTGTGCTGATGGAGAAGAAGGAAATCCCTGAGCCTCTTTTTTGACTCTGCGGAATCTTGACTCTCCCAGTGAAAATGCTCCCTCAAAGTATGCAAGGTTTCTCCAAAAGAATAATCCTCAGGAGGAGATGCAGATGGTATAGACTCCACTGCATCAGAATCCTCATAGGGAGGTATAGATAATTCCTGATCAGAAGAGGAATCTGAAGAAATAGAAACCTGATCTGAAGATTCATAATCAGTGTCTTGCCAAGGCCTCTTACCTGGAGGGGGATGGGTACCCCTGATCAAGGTAATAAGGTCTTCAGCCATTTTGATCATCTGTTTTTTAGGCATAGAGGTCTGTGCATGTGGCTCATGCGTCATTTTTTTAGTTTTAGAAGTTGCTTTTGTCTTTGGTTTTGCAACTGTCGTCGGTTTGATATACAAATGTTGAGGTCTGAACACACCCTCAGAAGCCGGTGCCTGCTCAGCGGCTCCGGACCCATCTGAGGGAGATACATCCGTCGGTCCAATACCTTGAGTATCTTGCGGCATGCCAGACTCCACATGGGTATCGGTAGAGGCCGGCGAATCGAAGGTAGCAAGTATCAGGGGCTGCAAAAGCGCCTCACTGAGTACCGGCGAACCGGTGACTGGCTTAGAAGAAGCTTCGTCATCGGCTTTGGATCTCGACTGCCTTTCTCTGTCCTTTTCTTTGTGTTTTTGGTGTACTCCAGTAGTCGGATTGCTATCCGATGACATTTCTGGGTAATTAAATGAGTTTCCAAAATACTTTGAGGCAAAAATATTCCGACGCTTAATAGTGCGTTGGTTAAATCTAGCACAAAACCGACAGCCAGGCATGTTGTGATCAGGGCCTAGGCAAGGAATACAGTATAAATGGAAATCCTTATGAGGTATTTGCTTCCCACAAGTAATACAATTATTAACTTTTTCTGACATTGGTATGGAGCAAGAAAAAAGTTTCCCCAATGGGGTACTTAGCTTTAGTGAAGACTTCAGTTCTGAAACTCAAACTCGAATATTTCAGTAGTCAGCCAACCAGCACTTGCGAAATGCTTCTGCTTCGGGCACCGCACGGCAAGAAAGACTAAAGAAAATGGCGTTGGCTGCATGTTTTACACCCCTGACGACCTGATGTCATGGAAGAGGAGTCAGCAACCGACGCAGGACCCGAGACTCTGGAATTCAGGCCGACTGAGGGCAACCTGCCAGCAGATTACCCAAATGTAATGACTGCAACAGTGAAACACAAAGAACATCTTGTTTCTAGGCCTCTGCCCACTGATTTGGTGGCAGAGCTGGCCATCCGTTTGGGGTTGGCAATGTGTGGAAATTAAATCTGTATCCCTGGGATACTATATTTAAAACCCATTTGTCCTGGGTAATAAGTTGCCAATTTCGTGCATGAAGTGCCAGTTTTCCCCCCAAAGGGGCGGCTAAAAGTAAGTGCTTGGTGATTGTAGAGGGAAGTCACTGCAGCTGTTTATCATAGGGAGGGGCCTTACTGCTTCCAGATTTGGAGGTGGAGGCACCCCATTGTTTTTTTCTAAAAGTTCCTTGTGACTGAAACCTGAAGCCTTTGGATTGTCTTGATTTGACTTGAGCGGCTCTTGAGGGGCCTGGAAAGGACCAGTTGTTAGTAGGCCAGTGCTTGCACTTGTAAGAAATCTTTCACAGTTTGCATAGATTTAGCTTTATCTTCCATCTTTTTTAACACTTCTTCAGCCTTATTACCAAAGAGACGGTCCTGTTGTAAAGGAGCATCCAACAATTTTGCTTTAACGTGGTCAGGCAGAGTTTGCTCTTTGAGCCAAGCATGCCTTCTTAGCACAGATCCAGCTACAGCGACCCTGCAAGAGGCCTCCAAGGAATCAAAACCACATTGCAAAGTATGTTTTCCAACTTGTTCAGCTGAATGTAATAAATCTTGCAAATCTTTATTTTCCACACAGTCAGAGATTAACATCATTTTCTGTTTAAGTAGTCCCATGATATTCTGTTGATATTTAAGCATAGGAAAATGACAGTTTAAAGCCCTGATTGCCAAGGTTGCAGACGTGTAAACCTTCTTATCACATCTATCCACCGCCCTGGAATTTCTATCAGAAGGGGTAGGATTTTTAGCAGTAGAGGCCTTAATGCCCTTGGGACCCTGAGAAATGGTTTCAGGATCAGCAACAGGATTTTTGAAAAAGGAAATGGTGGGAGTCAGGAACCCTGTAGTATCTGTCTGGCTTACAAAGAGCCAGAGGCAGAGAATCAGGAGTCATACTAGATTCTGAAAAAACATCATCAGCAATGTCTAGAACAGGAGGTATAGCCAAAGGCCTATGCTGAGGAAGAAGAAGAAAATCCCTAAGTCACTTTTTAGATTCAGAGAAATCCTGACTCTCCCAGTGGAAATGTTCCCTTAAGGCATGTAAAGATTCCCCAAAAGAAAAATCCTCAGGGGGAGAAGCAGAAGGAATGGAATCCTCTGCATCAGAGCCCTCATAAGTAGGGATAGATAAATCCTGTTCATTAGAAGAGTCAGAAAAAATAGAATCCTGTTCAGATAATTCATAATCAATGTCTTGCCTAGGCCTCTTAGAAGGAGGGGGTTGGCTACCCCTGATCAGAGTAATTAAATCTTCAGCCATTTTGATCACTTGTTTTTTTAGGCATAGGGGCCTGCACAAGTGGCACAAGCGTCGTATTTTTAGACATAGATTTAGATTTTGGCCTTAGTTTTGAAGATGGCGTCGGTCTAATATACAAATCTGTTGGCCTGAAAACACCCTCAGAAGCCAGTGCCTGCACAGCGGCTCCGGACCCATCTAAGATAGAGACATCCGCGGGTTCCATAATTGAAGCATCTCGCGGCATACCGGACTCCGAATGGGTCTCAGTAGAGGCCTGCGAATCAGAAGTAGCGGGTATCAGGGGCTGCGAAAGTGCCCCACTGAGTACCAGCGAACCGGCGACTGGCTTAGGAGAAGCTTCGTTGGTTTTGGACCTCGACGGTCTGTCTCGGCCTTTTTCTTTGCGTTTTTTAGGTATTCCGGTAGTCGGATTGCTAACTGATGACATTTCTGGATAATTAAATCTTGAGCCAAAATATTTAGAAGCAAAAATATACTGATGTTTAATCGTGCGTTGATTAAATTTAGCACAAAACCGACAGCAAGGAATACAGTACAAATGAAAATCCTTATGAGGTATTTGCTTCCCACAAGTAATGCAATTATTAACTTTTACTGACATCGGTAAGGAGCAAGAAAAAGTTTCCCCAACGGGGTACTTAGCTTTTAGTTGAAGACTTTGGTTCTGAAACTCGAAAACGAAAATTTCAGGAGTCGGCTGACTGGCACTTGCGAACTGCTTCTGCTTCGGGCACCGCGCGGCAAGAAAGACTGATGTAATGGTGTCGGCTGCATGTTTTATACCCCTGACGACCTGACGTCATGGAAGAAGGGACAGCAACCGACGCAGGACCCAAGACTTTGTTAATCAGGCCGACTGAGGGCAACCTGCCAGCAGATTACCCCCAAATGTGATGACTGCAACAGTGAAACACGAAGAACATCCTATATTACACACACACACACACACACACACACACACACACACACACACACACACACACACACACACACACAGATGACAGGCCTACAAGACCACTACAGGTGCAACCATTAGACTACTGGGGGAAAAGAGGGAAGAAAGTGCTAAAAAAACACTGGAGAACTCCCACTGAATAATGCTTGCAACCTCCATCTCTTGTCTCCCTTGCTTAATGCCTTCTATTGCCAGGGAAAGGATGCAGGAAACAGGAACTCGAGTCTTGAGATAAGAGAAGAAAAAACAAATGACTTCTCATTCTCTTCTACCTCTGTTTCTAAAAGATTGTGTCCATATGGACACTATGGATTCCCTTGATGTACTTAAACATTTTCAACATCATGTCCCTTTTCTGCCTTTTTTCCTCAAGACTATGCATAAGCTCCTCTAGCTTTTTTCCTGCTCTACCCAATCCCCTCGGATTTCCTTCCCTACCACCCAATAAAACCATTTGTTCTTCCATTGGGAGGAGACAGAGCAAAACCCATGCATCTGCCAATCAAAGCAACAGCCCTATGGTCCACTCATTCTCAGAGCAAGATGAGAGCCATATGGCTTATTCATTCCTTGCTTGGGCCAGGGATCCTGTCAGCCCATCCATTCTCCTGGAAGAAAATAAAGTCAAAAAGTGGGGATGAAAACTCCATGATGGATGTCTAGTCCTCCCAGAAGCTAATTCCTTCCCCAAAGTCAGACAAGAGTTCCTGCAATCACTGCCTGTAGAGGGTGTTGGCATATTACTATACATGCCAACTTCCTACTAATGCCACTCACCTACTGATGTGGATGGTAGCCACACTGGCTCACAAAGCTGCAGCTGTAAATCTACACTTCTGTAGATGTCAGCTAAGCAGCGAGTTTGACACACCAACACCAAAAAAGTGGAATTACTGACCTGTGCAGACAGCATTGCCAAAGATCAACTTACAGGACCAGTGTTAACATTTTGGGGGCCCCTGGCAAATGTCAGGTTGGGACCAAATAGGCACTTCCTGTGTAAGTATCAACCTGTCACTGCCACCCCTTCTAAGCAATCTTTTAGTTCATGCTGCAAACATTTAGTAGTAGTATGCAGAGACTGATCTGTAGCTACAGTGCTCTTACATTAGAGCAGGCCCATGTACAACACTATGTTGGCCCATCTGAAAAAGGGGCATTTACTGTTACTGGTATTTAGTTGCAACAGTGATGCATTACAACAACTGTATGTACAGGTCTGGACTAAGGTAAAATGGAGACCTAGGCCTACTGTTTCGGCCCCAATACACACACACAGACAGACACACAGACAGACAGAGACACACACGCAGAGACACACACGCAGAGACAGAGACACACACGCAGACAGAGACACACACGCAGACACAGACACACACACACCTCCAGTCCTCCCCTATGTTTCCTCCCTTCTTGCGATCCCCACACCATGCACATTACTTTTTTCTTCATTTTCTTACATTTTTTTTACTCTTCAGCTTTTTCAATAAGCTGTAACTTTCTACATGCTCTGAACTGCATTTTAAAGTTTGTTTTCTTTTTACACAACCTTTTCATCAATGATGGTTTGAACAGGAAATTATGATTAAGGTGACTGTGAAGAAAGTGAAAAAAAAACATGATCACAGTAATGTATTCTACGTTGTTGCTCCTTGACAGTATACTACCCCTACACAAGCTATAATAACTTTTGTACACCTTTGAGGTCTGTGAGAAAAGTAAAATAAACAATGACCACACTGTCCTCAGCTCAAACACAAGCTATAATGAACTCTTCTTGTGCACACCTTTAAGGTTTGACTGTGATGAAAATTAAATAAATAATAACTGCACAATATCCACCCCCTCCCCCATATATCACACATCAGTCTTTTGTAAACACACACAGCTGAGCAGGCCTGGTTTTAGAATGGGTGCAGTGCAGTTGACAGCAGTGGCCATTAACAGCTTTATCCTAATAGGGTCATATCACAGCCATGTTCAAGTTAGAGTACAATCAGACAATTAATAATTTTTTTCTCAAACAAGCAACAGCTTTTGTGGGGCCCCCACACAGTCAAAGATGATTAAGGGAGTCACCTGAATCCACTTATACAATCAGGGGAGTGGGGGCCACTGGACTCCAAAAAGATCTACATGTCTGACTGTTCTGTAAGACATCTTATGGCATACCACTAAAAATGAAATATAATTACTTGTTACCTGCATTTTTTATTGATACCCAGAATAATAATTTATATGTCATGGCGGGTTCACTTCTAAATACCGAACGTACATATTACCGAGGACCACAATCCAGAGACCAGAATATAGAACTCCCTTATACCCTAAAATTAAAAATCCAGAGTCCTGAAAGCACAAATTCTTGGTTTGTTGTTATGAAAACTGCAAGATGTAACTGCTGACAACTGCAGAAGATATAAAAGGGTTTGTACCACTTTAAAACATTGTACAGCGTATCACATCACCATAATGGCTGACGAGTGCTAAGAAGCAGCCAGAATTGTTGGGCAACTATACAGTAGAGTGCAATCCCAAAAATGCAGGGAGGTCCTGCTTATAGATGGATACATCTATCATATGGAGAGGAAATTAGACAGCCGGAGGTACTGGTGCTGCAAACTGAAGCATGCAAGGAGATGCAGAGTCAGAACTGTCATGCTGTCACTATCTGAAGGTGAGCAACTATTGAAAAGTGCAGTCCATAACCATGCAGGGGACTCATTTGAGGTGTGAAAATATACTCTCTGTGGTGCTCTAAAACACAAAACGTCTAACTCCAGGGATACACCCTGCATCCTAATGGATGATGCCATAGCTTCAACATCCTTACAATGTGTGTCCAGCTTACCCAGTAGAAAGGTGCTGTTACAACAGACAGGTAGTGCGGTGTAAGTACTTTGAGCAGACCCATATACCTGATCGAACACTTGAGTCGTTACATGTGACTATATTTCCATTTCAAACTGGTGTGTTTGTACAAAAGTGAATGGTAGATGACACTAATGGCAATGTTGTCACTGTGTTTAATACCTTAAGCAACCTACATGATTTAAGTACTGCAATCATTTAGATAATGGACGGGTCCTACTTCTGCAAGGGTGTACGGTGCCGACAATTTTACAGCATTCACGGGTTAGTTAAATATGGAAGTTACAGCAAGTCTGTGTCTTTGCTATATTGTCTCATGTCCAAGAAATCTCTACAAGCCTCTAACATGATGTGGCATTGTTTGTTTTACTTGTTTTCACTGAATGATTTCCAAACAAGTTTACAGTTTGTCCTCTGCGACTTTGATGTGGCGGCTATTAAAAGTATCTCTATAAACATTAGTGGGGCAACCTCAAAGGGATGCTAATTTCATTTTGGACAAAATGTGAGGAGGAAGGTTCAACAGTTGGGTTTAGTTTCTCTGTATAATTCCTCCTATAGTTTCCAGTTAGCCTTCAAGTATTTAGTAGCATTAGCTTTCCTGCCTGAGCAGGAAGTAATGTCCACATTTAATCAGTTGAAAGAGACTTTCCCAGAAGAAGGTAGAGATCTGCTTAAGTACTTTTCGGATTGGTATGTCTTAGGGAGAGTGAGGAAATTTGAAACGCACACTACTGCATTTACAAGATTTCCTCCACTCTTCCCAATCTCCTTTTGGAACATTTCAGAGTTAAACACACTGTTTTTACCATGCACCCAGAACTCAGTGGAAGCATGGCATCGTCGTCTTAAGTATGTTCTGGGTGCAAGAGCAACTGATATTTCCATACTTATGACTGCTCTAGCTAGAGAACAGAACCATGTGCAAGAATTGTGGGTACGGCTTGCTGCAGGTTGTCCCCCTTCACCAAAGTAGAAGTTGATACAGAGGCACTGACAGTTTCAATGAGTGTTTGGTAATAAAGACATCTATTCACCCACTGAATTTATACAAGCTATTTCTCGATTGTTGAAAATGCGATGCAGATGTTGATGTTGTACCATTGCACAGCTAATCTACATTTGTGTTGGGGATGGAGTTACGTTGTGTTGGGATTCTGTGCATGTTGCAGTTGATTTACTGTTACTGAGTTATTATTTTCGTTGGAGCACATGGACATTTGGGATGTGGATACTTCATTATGCATTTTGTTAGTCTGCAAGAGTTATGTCGTGGTTTTCAAATTTGGGTGGCAGCAGTTTGTGTTTACGGAATGTATGCACCTTTAATGGACAAATGGCATTACTCTACCGGGAGCACACTTCAGGATATCGGTTTTCAAGATTCTAGGTTGTCGGTAATGTAATGTTCGGCCTTTTGGGGGTTCACTCTTTTATACTTAAGATACTCCGGTATCGGGATTGTGGTCTTTGGTATTTAGAAGTGAACCAGTCCTGGCATTGTTTGGTGTGTGCACAGACAGTCAGTGATACACTTGTGTGTTTAAAAAATAAGCCATAATAATACCAGTTTTGTACTTATTTCAGCAAATAGCAATACATTGCAACATTAGTACTGCCACACCAGATCAGTGACTGCTGTTTAGCAGTCAAACAGCAGCAGGGGTAAGTCATTTTTATTTACCTCACTGAGGAGTAATGCATACCTGTCGTCGTCCCTGATTTCACACATTTCGCTCATAATTTTGTTCTGTCCATCGTAAAAAGTTTTATTTGCTGATAAAACATTCCGGATTAATGACAGTCAATAAGTCCAGACAGAGTTCTATACTTATTGCTCAAAAATGCATGTTGATGCAAAACGTGTTATTCCCTTAACTTTTTAAGTGAATTAGAGTAATATTTAAGACATGTTTCTGATTTTGAGCCTTTATTCTGCTATTATTTATGGTACTGGCTGAATTCATCAGCAAAAGTTGTGAGTTATAGTATCTGGTTGTCGCTCGTCCTGTCAGGATAAAACAGAAACAGTTGTGGGTTGGGTTCAAGCAGCTTTATTACAACAAACGCATCAGGACTGAGGCTTAGTAACTTTAATAAACTTGTAAACAAACTGACTACTACACTCATATATGTTAAACACTCTGGCTGTTGTCTCAAAATGGCAATGCTGCCTGCGCATGCTCATTGTTTATATGCATGTGCCTACATCTGGAAATGCTTCTTAAAGTTACACACACATGCTCTAGTCTACATTCTCCCTTTGAGAAACAGATCGTATACCAAATAACAGTATTCAATGACATGCAATAATACAGAAATGATCTTCTGACATGCAATTATACAGAACTAATTCTTTGACATGCAATCATACAAAACTAAGACACACATAAAACAATGCCCAGTCTGGTGCATTTTACCCCAGCTATAAACAAGCTCTACAACAACATAAAAATCAGAATTGATAGAGCAAAATCCTTCAAGGTAAGACATATACAACTTATAAGAGAACTAAGACATCATCAGGAATAATCATACTGAGATATGTTCTTCAGTAAGAAAATTGTCAAGGACTCTAAAGAGAATCATGAGTCTTTATCACAGGTAGAAACCTGGAGGAAACTCCCAGATATGCTCAGAATTAGTTCATGAGGTCTTTACTGTATTCTATACCCTCAGATTCCACTAAGTAGGATCTTGGCTTGGCACATATGCCTCTCACTTGACCAATATAGATATACATATTCCAGAGGATTGTATTTATGTTATATATATTTTATCATAGCTGGACTTCTGAGAACTGCCCTCACTAAGGCAAAAAACACAGCATCCATGGGACCGGATGGTGTCCCCGGCTGTGTGCTTCATGAACTCAACGAGGACAGCTGTTTAATCTTAGCCTCACCTCAGGATACGTACCCAAGGAGTGGCGCACGGCGACTGTGGTCCCACTTCATAAGGGCGGTGCCTCCACAGACCCTGGAAATTACCGCCCCATTAGCTTGACAAGCCTTATCTGCAAAGCCATGGAGAGGATCATAATGGAACTCATAAATAAAGACATAGGGAACTTGCAGACTTTGGATCCAACCCAGTTTGGCTTTGTCAAAGGCAGATCCTGCCTCTTAAACTTGGTTGACTTTTTGAGACAGTCATCAAGGCCATTGATGAGGGAAAGGCAGTCCATACAGCCTACCTCGACCTGGCAAAGGCCTTCGACACAATACCCCACTCAGGTATCATCGAAAAACTCATCAGCTTGAATGTAAACCCATACATCACAAGATGGGTTGCAAACTGGCTAAGTGACAGAACCCACAGGGTCAGAGTTACTGGAGCCATGTCAGACTCAAAGCCTGTCACAAGTGGTGTCCCACAGGCAGTCCTGGGTCCACTCTTGTTCGGCATCTACTTTTCTGAAGTACAAGCAAAACACAGGAGGGTTATGGCTGACAAAGTTTGCAGATGACTGCAAACTGGGCCATAGTCGAAAACACATCTGACACAGATATCCTCCAGAAGGGCCTCACAGAAACGGATAACTGGTGCCAGAGCCATGGCCTGAAGTTAAACGCCAAAAATGCATAGTCATACCCTTCAGGAAAAACAAGGTTACCCTAGCTACCATATAGGTGGCAATCCACTGAGCACAGAAAAAGTCATCAGAGATCTGGGGACCCAGGTTGACAGTAGCCTTTCGCTTGACACTCATGTTGCTAAAGTAGTTAGGAAAACCTTCTATATCACCCACCTGATCATGAAGGGATTCACATCTAGATCAAGGAGGTCATCGTCCCCTGTACTCATCACTCATTAGACCTATGATTGAGTACAATGCCCCGCTCGAATGTATCTGACCAGACACCTGCTGCAGCTTGAAAGGCCCCAAAAGTTCCTCACCAAAAGGATAAAGGGTCTCAAAATATGTCTTATGCTGCCCGACTGAAAGAACTCCAGCTCTATTCAGTCTCATACCGCTTGCTCAGAGGTGACCTGTGCCTGACATATAAGGCCATGTCAAACCCAGATTTGATGAATATGCTTCACCTCAAAAATCTAGATCCCTCAGAACCACAAGGGCGGAGACTTAAACTGACACGGTTATAAATAGAACGTGCTGGAGGGACAGATTCATCACCCAGAGACTCCCTATGCTGTGGAACAAAATCCCGGTACATGTGAGGCAGAGCACCTCTCTGGCCTTGTTCAAGAGGAATCTTGACCAATGGATGGGAGATTGCAGATATACCCCAGGGATTACTTCAGTGTCACTGCTTGACAGAGGCACAGCAAAATGATAGGCATAGTTTTTATTCAAACTAAAGGGGTGGCGAAAGCCACATAACTATGGGCTAGTCTTATAAATGCCCTTGGGCAGATAGCCTAGTATGAACCTATGAACCTATGAACATAAAACAATGCCCAGGTTGCTGTGCATTTTACACCAGGTCTAGAAATACGACCTGATCGTATAACATAAAAATCAGAATTGGATCTAGCAATGGCGACTATGTTCAAGGAATATACAACTTCAGGGAGATCTGGGACATCATCAGGAATGGGAATGGATACTGAGATATGTTCTTCAGTAAGAACATTGTCAGGGTTGCTCTGAGATCTAGAGTCTGTATCACAGGTACTATCCTGCGATATCGTTTCAGACACCAGAAGATGCCGGAGGTCTTTCCTGTATTCTATACCCTCAGATTCCACTAAGTAGGATCTTGGCTTGGCACATATGCCTCTCACTTGACCAATATATATATACATATTACATAATTATATTTATGTTATATATATTTTATCATAGCTGGACTTCTGAAAGGAATGCTTCTTAAAGACTTGGACTTTGATTGCTCTGGTGTTTTTAGCTTTAGGCACCAACAATCTAGAACTGATAGGCAAGGTTACTCTGGTTTGCCTAGATAGAAGTCTCTGAGCAGGCGAGCCTAGTAGGTTGTCACGAGATACATTTCTGGAGATTAAGTAAATTCAAGAAGATAACTGTATTGTCATGCTTTGACCTCTCTAGTAATTGCTTTGCACTCTGTACTGTATGTTCAGCAAGGCCATTTGTAGGTATTCCGGACAACAAGTAAAATGTATAAAGTCCCACTCTTTTGCAAATTTCTCAAACAACTGACTGGTAAACTGGGTATCGTTATCAGAAATAACTTTGTGTGGACTATTATGGACTGAGAAAAGACATTTCAGCTTAGTAATAACAGCACAGTGGATGTTAAGTTAGGTAGCAAATCGAGTTCAAACCAGTTCGAATAAGAGTCTACCAGCACTAAGTAATGCTGATTGTTCCACTACAAATATGTCAGTGGCTACTGTTGACCAAGGTAGTTAAGGAATCTGGCTTAGCTATATGGCTCTTTTTGCAAATGTGGTTTAATAATACTGCATACAGAACAAGATGAAGGCACTTTATCGATGTCCTTTGACAGAGAAGGCCAAAATACTAGTCCTCTCACCGTTCTTTTGGTAGCTTCGGAACCTGGATGACCACGATGCAAAATCTGAATATATTCATGTTGTAAGAAAGTATGAACAATAACGTTTGGACCTTTGAAAATGATACCATCTTCCATCAGCATCTCATCTCTGTATGGAAAATAAGGTTGTACCTCTGGCGGTACACAAGATTGCTTTGACAGGCATCCAACATTGAAGTGGTTGAGCTTCTGCAAAACTGGATCAGTCTCTGTATGATCTCTTAGCTCATCAAGTCTCGTGGTAGAAAAAGTATGCACGTCCATGACATCACAGTCAGAATTCTCTGAATCAAGCTGTTCCGTGGAATTTCAGGGCAATCTGGATAAGGTATCAGGCAGATAAAGAAGTTTGCCTTTTGTGTAAACCATTTTGAAATTATACTTTTGCAATCTGAGCATTATTCTTTGTAGTCTTGCTGGAGCTGTATGCATAGGATTCTTTAAAATAGTGACTAGAGGTTGATGATCAGTTTCGACTTGGATAGCACGGCCATAAATATATCCATGGAACTTCAAACATGCGAACACACTTGCCAAAAGTTCCTTCTCAATTTGAGCATACTGCATCTCAGTTTGAGTAAGAGTTCTAGATGCATAGGCCACAGGTCAGCCCTCTTGAAGAATAATTGCACCAAGACCAAACTTTGATGCATCACAGGAAAGAACTACTGGTTTGTGGACATCATAGTGCCTCAATGTAGACGGGGTTGGCAATTTGCTGTTTGAGGTTATCAAATGCTCTCTGGTTTTCTAACCATGACCAGTCAATGTTTTTGCATGTCAGCTCTCTTAAAGGCAGTGATAACTCACTAAAGTCATGGATAAATTTGCCCAAATAGTTAACCATACCAAGAAGACACTTTAGAGATTGGACATTGTCTGGAGACAGCATCTCAAGAATGATGCTTGTTTGGAAGGGTCTGGTCGTAAGAATACACTGGTAAATTGGTAAATAAATGACCTACATAAGTAACTTCTGGTAGTCTGAATTTATATTTCAGAGGATTAAGCTTAGAGTTCACTTCACGATTTCTGTCCAGAACTTTCCTGAGGTTTCTGTCATGCTCTGTTTCACTGTTACCTCCAACCAGTAAATCAACTATTACAGCAAACGGACACCCCAAAAAAATTTGCTCCGTTGCACCCTGAAAGACTTCACCAGCAGAATTTATTCTAAAATGCTTCCTGAGGAATCTGTATCTACCAAATGTTGTGCTGAATGTAGTCAGTAGTGAAGATTTGCGATCAAGCATTACTTGCCAAAATTAACTCTTTGCATCTAAGACAGAAAAAACAATGGCATTTGGCATGAGGGTGGCAACCTCATCGACTGTTCACATAGGATGACGAGGTCTCTATAATGCCTTGTTCAAGTCTCTTTGGCAATGCATATTTTAATTTCATCTGAACTTTTCTTATGAGCAGCTACCATGAAAGACACACACTCAGTTGGTTCTGTGACTGGACAATTCACACCTTGCTGCACCACCTTGTCTAAATGGACCTTGCATTTGTCCTGCATAGCTATTGGAACTCTCCTCACTGGTGGGACCACTGACTGACCTCTGGCTCTACTTTCCGGGAGTACACAACTGGAAGTTTACCTAACTTGTCGTCAAAAACATCAGTATACTCTGAGAAAATAGTATCACTGAAGCTGCAGCTGGGAGATGTGCTTATATGATGGACTTCTTTGGTAAAAGAAAGCAGTTTCATTCTTAAACTGTTCTCTGAGAACTAATAATGGACTGCACAGGTCCTCTGACTACATAAAATTGCAAGCTATTACTATTCCCAGCCAAATAGAATGAAAGCACTACTAAGCCTACAGTTTGAATCTCTTCACCTCCATAAGCAACAAGCTTCACACAATTAGCCAAATTAAGTTACTCACCAGCTCTCACTTTAGCAAATGTTTCTGCTGACATTACATTACACTTTGAACTACTGCCCACTTTGAGCTCTGTGGGTTTACCATTGATCAGACAGTACAAAATACTTAGTTCTTTGCCAACAAATCTACCTCACTAATCTTTTCACCGACCACTGCTACACCATCTACATAGAAAGTAGGATTGCAGCTTTCTACATGATCAACTTGTTTTTTTGGGTCACCTTCCTTAACAACAGAATGAAACTTGCTTGACTTACAAAACTTTTGAAAGAGGTTCTAATTTTATATACTTGTGGTATTGTTGACCAAATGCTAAGCACGTCTCTCTTTAAGACTCATGATTGGCACCACAATTACAACAGTTAAAATTAAGACTTGACTTGGGTTTTGCTGAGTCACCTTTATACTCTACTGAGCATGTCCATTTTGCTGAGCTAGTCCTGGAACTTGCTAGAAAGTTACGGGATCTCCCGGGGGAACCCTTAGGTGCTGCAGCTATCATGTGCTTAGGCCTGCTTCTGCTTGCCATATGTTGCATGCTGTCACACTTGCTCTACAGGCTGCTAAAACTAAGCTCTTATCACTTGCAAGCATACTTGTATGCCTTTCTGTGAGCTCATGGATTTGACAAATCTCTATGGCTTTGTTCAACACTAAATCACTGTCACAAAACAAAATCTTTCTCACTGCACCACTATTAACACCATACACAAGCCTGTCCTTTATTAACTCATCTTCTAAATCACCAAATCTTACTTCTCAAGTTAGTGATACAAGCTGCAAAAATTTCACCTGGCCTTTGGTCTCTTGTATAAAACAGGTGCCTCTCTGATGAACATTTGTCTGGGCTTTGCACATTTCTCTAAATTTGCATTTCAAGCACTCGGAGTCCTCTCTTGATTCAGCCGGTACAACAATATGGCTGTTTCCCCTTCTCCTGCATATACTGCTGGTGCATACACAAATGAATGAGGTCTTTCAATGGCCTCCGACCCAACTAAGTTAAGCAAAATGAACACCCTTGTACATGTAACTTTGTCAGAAAAAGCTGCTTGTATGAAAATATCGTATTCCTGCTCAAATACTCTCCAATTCTCTGCAATATTATGATCAAGCACAAGTGGACTGGGTCAGCAAAATGGTTCTGCCATATCAATACACAGTAGTGAAGGTGCTTGAAATTATGTATAAACATACACGCATAAATATTTGCCAGAACTTGTAATTATGCCCAATAGCACAACAGGCTCTTTGAAATAACTACACTTTGCCAAATAAGTCTCCATACCACAAGAACACTAATATTACTGTATTTTGTGAAATCACTCCTTATCAGTGTAAGAAATACTTTGAAATGACTGTAATTTGAGACCAAACTGTACACAGCAGAAGCTCAGAGTAAGGTGGTTCACACAGCTTATCTAGATCTCGCCAAGGCTTTCGACACCATCCCCCACTGGAATTATAGATAAGCTCACTAAACTAGGTATAAATCCCTACGTCACAAGATGGGTTGCCAACTGGCTCACGGACAGAACCCACACTATGAAAGTAGCAGACTCCAAATCTGGCTTCAGACCACTGACAAGTGGAGTACCACAGGGTTCAGTCCTGGGTCCTCACCTGTTTGGTATCTACTTCTCTGAAGTACAGGCTAACACAGAAGGTCTTTGGCTAACAAAGTTTGCAGATGACTGCAAACTAGGAGCCATAATCAAAACTCCTAACGATGTGGACATACTACAAAAGGGCCTCACTGAGACAGATGCCTGGTGTAAAAGCCATGGCCTGAAGCTCAATGCCAAAAAGCGTATTGTCATCCCCTTTGGTAAAAACTCTGTACCCATGAACTACCACATAGCTGATAATCTACTTAACGCCAAAAATGTGATGAGACCTTGGGACACAGGTGGAGAGTGGTCTCTCCTTTGATAATCACATTGCCACAATGGTCAGGAAATCCTTCTACGCGGCTCACCTCATCACAAAAGGTTTCTTATCCAGAAAAAAAAAAAGAGGTCATTGTTCCCCTCTACTCATCACTCATTAGACCCATTATAGAGTACAACGCCCCTTTTGGTATGTACCTCACAAGAAATCTACAACAACTGGAAAGGCCACAGAAATACCTCACAAAGAGGATTACTGGCCTCAAACAGATGCCCTACGCAGATCGTATCAAAAAACTCCAGCTTTACTCCATCGCATATCGCCTACTCAGGGGCGATCTCTGCCTAACATACAAAGCTATGTCAAACCCAGAGCTGTTGGACATGCTCCACTTAAAGAAATCCCAATCCCTCCGAGCTACATGCTCTAGGGACCTAAACCTTGTCACCACAATAACCAGAACATGCTGGAGGGATAGATTCCTGTCCCAGAGACTTCCCATACTCTGGGAACAGACTACCTATCTATGTCAAGCAGAGCTCCTCATTAGCACTCTTCAAGAAAAATCTTGATGACTGGATGGGAGATAGGAAATTCACCCCGGGGATCACTTCTGTGGCTCTGCTCGACAGGGGCACAAAAAATAATTTTCTTGGGTGGTGAAAGCCAGGATACATTTTGGCTAGGCTTATATAGGCCATAGGGCCAATAGCCTAGTACCTACCTATGAACCTATGAAACACTTTGAAATGAATGCACTTTGCAAATAAACTGCATACAGCACAAGACCCTTTCAAAATGGCTGTACTTTGTGAAATAACTCTATACAGTATAAGAAACACTTGTGTCACTCTGTGAATAAATGTACACATCACAAGAAACTTTTTTGAAATAGCTGTACTTTCACTGCACTTTGCACACAGCAAACTTTGAAATAACTGTACTTTATGGCCAAAATATGGCCTTTTACTAGAAAACATGCAGTCACCTTGCTCTTTAAGCTTATTTTGCCCTTTTACTGCACTCATTATGCCCAGTTAACCACTTATCATGCTCATTGCACTTTTCTTGAGCTCGTTTTACTTTAAACACGCTTGCTATGCTAAAATGAGGTAATTCTGAGCCCCATATAAATATTTCTGATAGTTTTATCAGATATTGTGGTTCCAAACACTTTTAATTAATAATGCATTTTGTGTTACTTGCTTGATTAATAATGTGTATTGTGTCTTATAACTGTCCACTTCCTTTTCTTTGCAAAATAATTTGTGCAAGTTTTGGTTATCTGAAGTGTGTTTCTGGCCCTTTTTGATCACTGGAGCACTGTATCACCCAACCTGCTCAATATACCTTCACCATCAACTCTGCACCTCGCAGTTTGAAGATGTTGCACTCTCAATCCTGGTTCTGACCCCATGTCGCTCGTCTGGTCAGAATAAAACAGACAAACAGTTGTGGGTTTGGTTCAAGCAGCTTTATTACACACAAACACATCAAGACTGAGGCTTAGTAACTTAAATAAACTTATAAACAAATTGACTACTACACTCATACATGTTAAACACTCTGGCTGTTCTCTCAAAATGGCACTGCTGCCTGCACGTGCTCGCTATTTATATGCACGTGCCTACATCTGGAAATGCTTCTTAAAGTTACACACACATGCTCTGTTCTATACTGTTGTTCTGCCAGTATTTATAAAACTTCCAGAAAAAGAAAACCATCCCTAAAAATTGGAAGCATCAGGTTTTAAAATAATACTTATGTACTCACCGTAATTTGGTATCTGTGTTATCCATAGTCACCATTCATCACGTATGCGTCTAGGATCAGACATCGGATCGGAGGCGGCATACTTGAACAGCAACTTAGCTCAAGCTCCTCCCCTACCATAATGCTCTGCTGCCCTCTAACCCCTCAGATCAAGTTTGCCCTGGAGAAAGAAGACAGACAGAAGAAATCTGCCACCATTAAAGGTCCACCAAAATCCTGTCAATACTTCAGGAAGGGGGCTGGAGGGTGGGGCCATGATGAATGGTGACTATGGATAACACAGATAAGTTATGGTGAGTACATAACTATTAATCTGATGTTATCCTAGTCACCATTCATCACGTATGGGTCAGAGTCCCCAGCTACCCAAATTCTTGGGTGGCCTCAAGGTAGGACATGCTGAAGAACAGTGCAGCCAAAGGAAGCCCTACCTCTAGAAACTAAGTCAAGTTTGTAATGAGAGATGAGGGTATGAAGAGATGACCAAATTGCTGCTGCACAAATGTCATCCAAAGATTGACAGCTACAAAGGCAGCTGAAGTGGCCACCGACTTCGTGGAATGAGTTCTAACTGCTCAAGGCAAAGGAGAACCACACAAGGAGTAAATAAAGGAAATGCACTGAGAAATCCAATGGGAGACAGTAATTTTTGACATAGCTTGGCCCTTCCTGTTAACTGAAATGGCCACACAAACAATAGGTCTGAGCTCCAAAAAGACTTAGTTCTATGCAAATAGAAATGAAGCCGACGATGGACATCTAATACATGTTAACTGTATTCTCCTTTATTAGCATAATTAGAGAAAAATACTGGAAGTTGGATTGATTGAGAGTCGCTTCAGTGGCCACGGTAGGCATAAATGAGTGGTTGGGTTTCAAAGCCACTCTATCTTTATGAAATATTAAGTAAGAAGGCTTAATGGTAACAGCCTGCAATTCTGATACTCTCTTTGCTGATGTTACAGCCACTAAAAAGGCAGTCTTCCAAGAGAGAAACTTAACGTCCAGGATGTAGCAGGCTCAAAGGGGTGTTTAGTTAGAAATTACAGCACCACAGTAAGATTCCCATGGTGAAGAAAGGGCCTTGACTGGAGGGTGCAACAAAAACAGACCTTTCAAAAAGGCATTGCAGAGCAGAGAAGAAAAGGTAGGTTCATTATTAAGATGAAAATTAGAAATTGCTGCCAACTGGACTTCAATCGTAGCGAAACTAGCACCCTCCTGAAAAAGGGAAGCCAAGAAAAAGAGAATGTCAGGAATAAAGGGTCAAAAATGGATTGACCTCTAGCCCAGATGGAGAATCTCTTCCACTTACTTCTGTAGATTCTTTTTCTTGGTGGAAGACTTCTGAAAAGCAAGGATAACGTCCCTTACAGGGGATGCTAGCCTAGACTTGGCAATAATCACGGGAAGTAGACAAACCAAGCTGTCAGATGGAGGGTCTTCAGATTTGGAAGCAGACCGAGCAACACATGGGAGATCAGAACTGGTACCGGATCGAGCACTCAAGGGGGGTGCCTCAGATAATTCCGTACAAAAGGGAACCACACCTGCCAAGGCCAGATGGGGGCAATGAGGAACAACTGTGTCCTGAGAAATCTTGCTTTCTGAAGAACTCTGGGAATTAAGGGTAATGGTGGAAAGGCATAAAGGAGACACAGAGTCCAATCATGAGTCACAGCATCCCTGGGGGACTTCCACTCTGGGGGAATCAAGTCAAAGTAAGTGGGCATTTGTGACTGAGAGGGGAAGAAAGAGATCACAGCATCATTGGCCCCACCGACGGAAGAACTGCCTTGCCACTGAAGGATTCAAGGCCACTTGAGAGGGCTCAGAAAAGCCCTACTCAGCTTCTCCGTCAGCATGTTGGAAGCTCTGGGAATGTGTGTTACAATGAGAAAGCACTCTGACATCAGCCATTCCTAAACACTCATGGCTTTGTGACAAAGTAGATAAGAAACATGTGCCCCCTTGCTTGTTTACGTACCACACACAGTCATGTTCTCTGTGTGAACTGCTATCGTCCACGGAAAAAAGCAATCCTGAAAAGCATGCAATAATAGGACGACTGCTTTAATCTCCAGGACTTTTATGTCCAGCTTGGTCTCTGAATGGGACCACATCTCTTGGACAGCCTTTTTCTGAAAATGCCCCCCCACCCTAGGAGGTAAGTGTCCGTGTTCACTGTGGCCATCGGAATGGGTGGATAGAATGGCCTGCCCGCTAGGAGGTCCAGGGAATCTATCCACAATGATAGGTGTCTCAGACAAATTGGAGTGAGATAAATGGGGACTGACAACGGATGAGAAAGGGTGGAAAACTGGACTGTTATGGTTCACTGTAGCACTCTCATGTAGTATCTGGCCAATGGGACCAGATAAATGGCAGCTGATACTGTAGGACGAGCTGGCGCCAGAAGGGTCTGAACGTGAGACCAGATAAAAAGCATGCATCTCAGAGGAAGAGCTGCAATCTCCAAGGTAGAGCCCAGCTGGGTGCCTATAAATGCCAGTTGTTGAGATGTGCTCAGGGAAGATTTGGAGAGATTCACTGTTATCCCCAACTGATCGAAGAAACAAAGAAGGAAATGTGTGTTCTCCACCACTTGATGCTTTATGGGAGCTGTAAGGAGCTAAGCGTCGAGATAGGGAAACACCTGGAATCCCAGCAGCCTGAGATGAGCTACCTCCACTGCCATGCATTTGGCAGTATAATATATATTATACATATATATATATATAAATCCAAGAACAAAGCCCAACTAGATGTAGCGTGGTAACTCTTCAAAAAATCCAGCAAAAAAGCGTTCATAAAAAACAGGCAGCGTTTAATGACAAAAACATAACAAATAACGTTAGCGCTATCGAGGTTTCCCTCTTCTTCAGACGTTATACATTCAAAATCATCTAACCTCATTTTATGTCCCTTTTCACAATGCATCATTTCCTGAAGCCTACAACTAAAACATACATCATTTCCTGTCATCTTAAATAAACCTATCTACTAATAAAAACAATAATGCATAACATAAATATGTTCTATTCATATATATTACATGTATAAAAAGCTATTTCAGACGTTATACATTCAAAACCATCTAACCTCATTTTATGTCCCTTTTCACAATGCATCATTTCCTGAAGCCTACAACTAAAACATACATCATTTCCTGTCATCTTAAATAAACCTATCTACTAATAAAAACAATAATGCATAACATAAATATGTTCTATTCATATATATTACATGTATAAAAAACTGTACAACCTTATACTAATGAATACATGACATAATATGCAAAACATGACAAAAATAAAAATAAAATAATGACAATAACATAATTACTGATAAATATATGATCTGAGTAAACTGGTCTAATTAACAATAGGCCTAGTTTTTGATAGACCTAGTTGAAGAAGAGGGAAACCTCGAGAGGGAAACCTCGATAGCGCTAACGTTATTTGTTATGTTTTTGTCATTAAACGCTGCCTGTTTTTTATGAACACTTTTTTGCTGGATTTTTTGAAGAGTTACCACGCTACATCTAGTTGGGCTTTGTTCTTGGATTTATTTGTTTTTTGGACATTCTGGGTAAACGTTTTTTACTTCTTGTCTGCGTGGATGGATGCGGTGGTGGAATCAGGTTCAACCGTGATAAGGAAAGAGAGACCAGCACTTGGTACTATGGGACCCCTATGCAACGTTTTGCAAGATTTGGTTAATCCACTTTTAACGGATGGTGGTTTCATTGAAACAGAATATCCTGTAGTAGATACCGACACTGAGACTTTAGTAAGACAACTAAAAAAGGATATCGAAAATAACCTGTTTAGATTTAAACGCCTCCAATGTCAGAGGCATCATATGGAGGCAAGCATTCAGTTAAAGATTGTTCCTCATGGCTTACGGATCTTGAATATGCCGAGTTACGGCAACATGTATCCGGAACTACTGTTACGGTGGCAAAATATTAATCTACAAGCTAGCATGGATTACATGAGACTGCTTGTGGATTTCTTTAAACCTAAAGAGACTGAATTGCTGGATATTTTAACTCAACAGCAGGACAAGTTAACAGGATTGATGGGAGGTGATTCGACAGATCTATTTTTACAAGAGATAGTAGAACGTGTTAATCGCTATGGCAACAATTTGCTTACACACAAAAGGAAGAAGATCAACAGAGACAAACGAGATTTTGAATCCAATTGTGTATTTGTTTGGCCTAGAACTATGCCCCCCAAGGATGTGCCCTCTAAGGTTGTGCCCCATAAGGATGTCTCATCTGACATCAACAGAGGTACACATATACAACCTCGAAGCAACGATGAGACAGCTGTTGTCGATGGAGAAAGGATGGAAACAGGGAACTTGGCTGAAGTGAATGGGGCTAGATCACCTTTATTGGTGAATCAGGAAAGTTCTTTGGATAGTGCTGCTGTTAATAATTTCAACTTAGCTCTATTGAGTCCCAAATCAGTGACTTCTGTATATTTTACACCAGCTGAACAACGACCGGTGCCAACAGGACCCGTGGAGACATCTATGATTCGAACGGATACTGTTGTGAGACGTAAGATACACTTGGAAAATTTAAGAGAGGGCCGTCAACAGGATTTTCGAACAGTTCCGTTCCCCATAAGGAACGGGAGGAAACGGTCCATAGATCACGACAACGAGCAAG
>NC_056746.1:343183198-343185698 GCF_019279795.1 Protopterus annectens | reverse complement strand
CGCCAGGTACTCCAGAATATTAGGCATATCTATGTTTGACACATCTTTTCCTCTTTCAGAACTCCAGGTGACAAACCTTTTCCATTTTCCAGCGTAGTTCCTTCTTGTTGAAGGTCTGCGTGCTTCAAGAATAATGTCTTTAACTCTTTGGGAAAGTTCTTGATTAGCTGCTGTTATGTGATGTTCCATGCAGTCAGTTGTAACGTTTTCAGGTTTGGATGTATGGTGCTGTAGTTGTTCTGAGTTAGCATCAAGGGCATCAGTGGTATTGGCCACATATTGTTCCGAGACATGCTCCTCAGCAGAGGGTACCAGTGTTGTCTTGGCCAGTTTGGAGCTATCAGGATTATTCTTGGCTGTTCCTCCTTGATTTTTAATAATACTTTGTGTATCAAGGGAAAAGGTGGGAATGCATATGCTGTTAGGCCTTTCCAGCTGAAGGAGAGAGAGTCCACTTTCCATGCTAATGGGTGGAATGTCCTTGTGCAAAATTTTTGGAGCTGGTGATTGTGGGGTGATGCGAATAGATCTATCTGAGTCATACCCCATTTCTTTGTGATGGTCTTGAAGATGTCCGGGTGCAGGTGCCATTCGTGGGCATCGGATGTGGTTCTGCTTAATATGTCTGCTAGAGTATTTTCTTTTCCTGGTACAAATATTGCCTGTAGCTGGATGTTGTAGCTGAGTGCCAGGGTCCACAGTTCCAAAGTCAGTCTGCATAGGGGGTACGAATGAGTGCCTCCCTGTTTGTTGATGTACCACATGACTGTGGTGTTGTCTGTCTTTATCATCAACTGACCCTCTTTGAGGAATGGTCTGAACCTTTGGATTGCCAGTTTTACTGCCAGCATTTCTTTTAGGTTGATGTGCAGGTGAAGTTGATCCTGAGTCCACAATCCTTGCACGCGTTTGTCCATCATGTGGGCCCCCCATCCTAGGTCTGAAGCGTCTGTTGTGATGATCTGGCTTGCTTGACCTCTGCGAAAGGGAAGGCCTGGGTTTGACTGGTATGCCTGAGCCCACCATAGGAACTCCTGTTTTATGCATGGAATTAGTGGGATTTCTGTTTCTAGGCTGTGCCTGTGCTGGGACCATAAATTCCTTAGGTACCACTGTAGTTTTCTCATATGAAGTCTGGCAAATGGGACCAAAATTATGCATGAGGCCATGAAGCCTAAGGCCTGCAGTACCTTTCTTGCTGTTAACTTGTTCAGTTTTGTTAGTGCCAAGAAGTAAAGAGGGAGTTCTTTTTGTTTTTCTGTAGTTAGGAATGCCATTTGTCTTACTGTGTCCAATTCCGCTCCCAAGAAAGTCCTTGTTTGGGATGGTATCAGCCTTGACTTTTGTAAATTGACTGTGTATCCCAGTGCTTGTAGCAAGTAAATGACCCTTTGTAAATCTGTTGTCAACTTGCTTTTGTTGTCCCCTTGTAGTAGGCAGTCGCCCAGGTATGGGTAAATTTGAATTCCCTGTAGTCTGCAATGGGCGATTACTGATGCCAGGCATTTTGTGAATACTCTGGGCGCAGTAGATAAGCCAAAAGGCAATGCTGAGAATTGATAGTGCTCTGATCCTGCAAGAAATCTGAGGTATCTTCTGCAGATTGGTCGAATAGGGACGTGCAGGTATGCCTCCTTGAGATCTAGAGTTACCAGCCAACACTCCTTGCCCAGCATGGGAAGAAGTTGCTGTAGGGTCAGCATTTTGAATTTTGGCACAATGATGTATGTATTTAAGGTGGACAGGTCGAGAATTGGTCTCCAACTTTTTTCCTTTCTTGGCACTAGGAATAGTCTGGAGTAGAACCCCTTTCCTTGCTCTGCTGTTGGTACTTTTTCCACAGCTCTCATGTTTGCTAACTCCATTATCTGTTGTAGAGCTTCTGCTTTTTGATTTGGAGGTAGATTTGGCATTCCTCTTTTGACTGGTAAAGTGTGGAAGTGGAATCGGTAACCTTGATCTATGGTTTGTAAAATCCACTTGTCTTTTGTTATGTGGTGCCAGTTCTTTGAAAATAAAGTTAACTTTCCGCCTAGAGGAGCTGTTATTTGTTCCCTGGTAGGCGGATTTAGGGTTAAGTCACTGTGGCTGTGCTGTTGTAGTGGTAGTGGTTGTGTCTGAGCCTCTGTTGTTACCTTGCCACTGTCGTCCTCTGTAGGCACCACCTCTAGATTGGTTTCTGCCTCTGGTACGCCTATTCCTGCCCCTTTGAAATCTTGTGGAGTCTGGAAAGGACCAATTTTTGGCAGGCCAGTTCCTGCTAAATCTTGGGGGTTGAACTTGCAGGAAATCTTTAACCGTTTGAACTAATTTTGCTTTTTCTTCCATTTTCTTTATAACCTGCTGTGCAGGTGCACCAAACAAGCTTGTCTTATCCATAGGAGCATCTAGCAACTTGGCTTTAACATGATCCGGCAGAGGTTGCTCCTTTAGCCATGCATGTCTTCTTATCACTGTGCCAGTCATGGCTGATCTAAATGAAGCCTCCAGTGCATCATAG